>NW_024037038.1:0-152185 GCF_905115235.1 Hermetia illucens | reverse complement strand
TCTCAGTCGCCAGTGCTCTGTCCTCAGTCGCCAGTGCTCTGTCCTCATTCGTCAATCCTCAGTCGCCATTGCTCTGTCCTCATTCGTCAGTCGTATGTGCTCCGTCCTATGTCCTATGTCCTATGTCCGCTGTCCGCTGTCCGCTGTCCGCTGTCCGCTGTCCGCTGTCCGCTGTCCGCTGTCCGCTGTCCGCTGTCCGTCAGTCTTCTGTCCTCAGTCCGTCAGTGCTCTGTCCTCATTCGCCAGTCCTCAGTCGCCAGTGCTCTGTCCTCAGTCGCCAGTGCTCTGTCCTCATTCGTCAGTCGTCTGTCCTCTGCCCGCTGTCCGCTGTCCGCTGTCCTCAGTCCTCAGTCCTCATCCGTCAGTCCTCTGTCCTCAGTCGCCAGTGCTCTGTCCTCATTCGTCAGTCCTCAGTCGCCAGTGCTCTGTCCTCATTCATCAGTCGTCTGTCCTCTGCCCGCTGTCCGCTGTCCGCTGTCCGCTGTCCGCTGTCCGCTGTCCACTGTCCACTGTCCGCTGTCCTCAGTCCTCATCCGTCAGTCCTCTGTCCTCAGTCGACAGTGCTCTGTCCTCATTCGTCAGTCCTCAGTCGCCAGTGCTCCGTCCTCATTCGTCAGTCGTATGTCCTCTGTCCGCTGTCCGCTGTCCGCCTTCCGCTGTCCGCTGTCCGCTGTCCACTGTCCGCTGTCCTCAGTCCTCAGTCCTCAGTTCCCAGTCCTCCGTCCTCAGTACACCGTCCTCAGTACTCGGTCCTCTGTCGTCAGTCTTCTGTCCTCAGTCACCAGTGCTCTGTCCTCATTCGCCAGTCCTCAGTCGCCAGTGCTCTGTCCTCAGTCGCCAGTGCTCTGTCCTCAGTCGCCAGTGCTCTGTCCTCATTCGTCAGTCCTCAGTCGCCATTGCTCTGTCCTCCTTCGTCAGTCGTCTGTCCTTTGTCCTCTGTGCTCTGTCCTCTGTCCCCTGTCCTCTGCCCTCTGTCCTCTGTCCTCTGTCCTCTGTCCTCTGTCCTCTGTCCTCTGTCCTCTGTCCTCTGTCCTCTGTCCTCTGTCCTCTGTCCTCTGTCCTCTGTCCTCTGTCCTCTGTCCTCTGTCCTCTGTCCTCTGTCCTCTGTCCTCTGTCCTCTGTCCTCTGTCCTCTGTCCTCTGTCCTCTGTCCTCTGTCCTCTGTCCTCTGTCCTCTGTCCTCTGTCCTCTGTCCTCTGTCCTCTGTCCTCTGTCCTCTGCCCTCTGTCCTCTGTCCGCTGTCCTATGTCCTATGTCCTATGTCCGCTGTCCTCAGTCCTCAGTCCTCAGTACTCATCCGTCAGTCCTCTGTCCTCAGTCGCCAGTGCTCTGTCCTCATTCGTCAGTCCTCAGTCGCCAGTGCTCTGTCCTCATTCGTCAGTCGTATGTCCTCTGTCCTCTGTCCTCTGTCCTCTGTCCTCTGTCCTCTGTCCGCTGTCCTCTATCCTCTCTCCTCTGTCCTATGTCCTTTGCGCTCAGTCCTCAGTCCCCAGTCCTTATTCGTCAGTCCTCTGACCTCAGTCACCAGTGCTCAGTCCTCAGTCCTCAGTACTCGGTCCTCTGTCGTCAGTCTTCTGTCCTCAGTCGCCAGTGCTCTGTCCTCATTCGTCAGTCCTCAGTCGGCAGTGGTCTGTCCTCATTCGTCAGTCGTCTGTCGTCTGTCCTCTGTCCGCTGTCCGCTGTCCGTTGTCCGCTGTCCGCTGTGCGCTGTCCGCTGTCCGCTGTCCGCTGTCCGCTGTCCGCTGTCCGCTGTCCCGCTGTCCGCTGTCCGCTGTCCGCTGTCCGCTGTCCGCTGTCCTCAGTCCTCAGTCCTCATCCGTCAGTCCTCTGTCCTCAGTCGCCAGTGCTCTGTCCTCATTCGTCAGTCGTATGTCCTCTGTCCTCTGTCCTCTGTCCTCTGTCCTATGTCCTATGTCCTCTGTCCTCTGTCCTCTGTCCTATGGGCTCTGTCCTATGTCCGCTGTCCTATGTCCGCTGTCCTATGTCCGCTGTCCGCTGTCCGCTGTCCGCTGTCCGCTGTCCGCTGTCCGCTGTCCGCTGTCCGCTGTCCTATGTCCGCTGTCCTATGTCCGCTGTCCGCTGTCCGCTGTCCGCTGTCCGCTGTTCCGCTGTCCGCTGTCCGCTGTCCGCTGTCCGCTGTCCGCTGTCCGCTGTCCGCTGTCCGCTGTCCGCTGTCCGCTGTCCGCTGTCCGCTGTCCGCTGTCCGCTGTCCGCTGTCCGCTGTCCGCTGTCCGCCGTCCGCTGTCCGCCGTCCGCCGTCCGCCGTCCGCTCCTCGTCGTCAAGCTCTCGTTGCGTGAAGACGTGTTTCGAAATCTGCGGAAATCGAAATTGCGAATTTAGTTACGGTGACTCGATTATATTATTGTGATACCCAGTGGTTTGTGAGTTGTTTACGACGTTTGTCGTAAACAAGGTAATAAGCGCGACCCTTGCGGTACTTTGTTTTTGCGAGTTGTTTACGACATTTAGTCGTAAACAAAGTAATTAGTCCCTTTACGGTGATTTGTTAACGTGACTAAGTGACCCTTACGGTACCTTGTTTTCTCGAGTGCGTGTTGTTTACGGCGCAAGTCGTAAACAAAGTAATTAAGGACTGACGGCAGATGGCTGAGGGTAGAGTACAGATGTTGGAGGACATAGGACTGACGACTGAGGATTGAGGACGGAGGACTTACGCCGGGGACTGAAGACAGAGGACAGAGGACAGAGGACAGAGGACAGAGGACAGAGGACAGAGGACAGAGGACAGAGGACAGCGGACAGCGGACAGCGGACAGCGGACAGCGGACAGCGGACAGCGGACAGCGGACAGCGGACAGCGGACAGCGGACAGCGCACAGCGCACAGCGCACAGCGGACAGCGGACAGCGCACAGCGCACAGCGGACAGCGGACAGCGGACAGCGGACAGCGGACAGCGCACAGCGGACAGCGGACAGCACACAGCGGACAGCGCACAGCGGACAGCGCACAGCGGACAGCGGACAGCGGACAGCGGGCAGAGGACAGACGACTGACGAATGAGGAAAGAGCACTGGCGACTGAGGACTGACGAATGAGGACAGAGCACTGGCGACTGGGGACAGAGGACTGACGGATGCGGACTGAGGACAGCGGACAGCGGACACCGGACAGCGGACACCGGACATACGACTGACGGATGAGGACTGAGGACTGACGACAGCGGACAGCGGACAGCGGACAGCGGACATAGGACATAGGACAGAGGACAGAGGACATACGACTGACGAATGAGGACAGAGCACTGGCGACTGAGGACAGAAGACTGACGACAGAGGACCGAGTACTGAGGACTGAGGACTGAGGACTGAGGACTGAGGACTGAGGACTGAGGACTGAGGACTGAGGACTGAGGGACTGAGGACTGAGGACTGAGGACTGAGGACTGAGGGACTGAGGACTGAGGACTGAGGACTGAGGACTGAGGACTGAGGACTGAGGACTGAGGACTGAGGACTGAGGACTGAGGACTGAGGACTGAGGACAGCGGACAGCGGACAGCGGACAGCGGACAGCGGACAGCGGACACCGGACAGCGGACAGCGGACAGCGGACAGCGGACAGCGGACAGCGGACAGCGGACAGCGGACAGCGGACAGCGGACAGGGCACAGCGGACAGCGGACAGCGGACAAGGGACAGCGGACATAGGGCAGAGGACATACTGCTGACGAATGAGGACAGCGGACAGCGGACAGCGGACAGCGGACAGCGGACATAGGACAGAGGACATACGACTGACGAATGAGGACAGAGCACTGGCGACTGAGGACAGAAGACTGACGACAAAGGACCGAGTACTGAGGACTGAGGACTGAGGACTGAGGACTGAGGACTGAGGACTGGGGACTGAGGACTGAGGACTGAGGACTGAGGACTGAGGACTGGGGACTGAGGACTGAGGACTGAGGACTGAGGACTGAGGACTGAGGACTGAGGACTGAGGACTGAGGACCGAGTACTGAGGACTGAGGACTGAGGACTGAGGACAGAGCACTGGCGACTGAGGACAGAGGACTGACGGATGAGGACTGAGGACTGACGACAGCGGACAGCGGACATAGGACAGCGGACAGAGGACAGAGGACAGAGGGCAGAGGACAGAGGACAGAGGACAGAGGACAGAGGACAGAGGACAGAGGACAGAGGACAGAGGACAGAGGACAGAAGACAGAGGACAGAGGACAGAGGACAGAGGACAGAGGACAGAGGACAGAGGACAGAGGACAGAGGACAGAGGACAGAGGACAGAGGACAGAGGACAGAGGACAGAGGACAGAGGACAGAGGACAGAGGACAGAGGACAGAGGACAGTGGACAGATTGCAGAGGACAGAGGACAGAGCACAGAGGACAAAGGACAGACGACCGACGAATGAGGACAGAGCAATGGCGACTGAGGATTGACGAATGAGGACAGAGCACTGGCGACTGAGGACAGCGCACTGGCGACTGAGGACGGAGCACTGGTGACTGAGGACAGAAGACTGACGACAGAGGACCGAGTACTGAGGACGGAGTACTGAGGACTGGTGACTGAGGACTGAGGACTGAGGACTGAGGACAGCGGAGAGCGAACAGCGGACAGCGGACAGTGGACAGCGGACAGCGGACAGCGGACAGCGGACAGCGGACAGCGGACAGCGGACAGCGGACAGCGGACAGCGGACAGAGGACATACGACTGACGAATGATGACAGAGCACTGGCGACTGAGGACTGACGAATGAGGACAGAGCACTGGCGACTGAGGACAGAGGACTGACGGATGAGGACTGAGGACGGCGGACAGCGGACAGCGGACAGCGGGTAGAGGACAGACGACTGACGAGTGAGGACAGAGCACTCGCGACTGAGGACTGACGAATGAGGACAGAGCACTGGCGACTGAGGACAGAGGACTGACGGATGAGGACTGAGGACTGAGGACAGCGGACAGCGGACAGCGGACAGCGGACAGCGGACAGCGGACAGAGGACATACGACTGACGGATGAGGACAGAGCACTGACGGATGAGGACTGATGACTGAAGACTGAGGACAGCGGACAGCGGACAGCGCACAGCGCACAGCGCACAGCGCACAGCGGACAGCGGACAGCGGACAGAGGAGGGAGGACAGAGGAGAGAGGACAGAGGACAGAGGACATTACGCTGTCCGCTGTCCGCTGTGCGCTGTGCGCTGTCCGCTGTCCGCTGTCCGCTGTCCGCTGTGCGCTGTCCGCTGTGCGCTGTCCGCTGTCCGCTGTCCTCAGACCTCAGTCCTCATCCGTCAGTCCTCTCTCCTCAGTCGCCAGTGCTCTGTCCTCATTCGTCAGTCGTATGTCCTCTGTCCGCTGTCCGGTGTCCGCTGTCCGCTGTCCGCTGTCCGCTGTCCGCTGTCCGCTGTCCGCTGTCCGCTGTCCGCTGTCCGCTGTCCGCTGTCCGCTGTCCGCTGTCCGCTGTCCGCTGTCCGCTGTCCGCTGTCCGCTGTCCGCTGTCCGCAGTCCGCTGTCCGCTGTCCCCAGTCCTCATCCGTCGGTCCTCTGTCCTCAGTCGCCAGTGCTCTGTCCTCATTCGTCAGTCGTATGTCCGCTGTCCGCTGTCCGCTGTCCGCTGTCCTCAGTCTTCGGTCCTCATCCGTCAGTCCTCTGTCCTCAGTCGCCAGTGCTCTGTCCTCATTCGTCAGTCGTCTGTCCTCTGCCCGCTGCCCGCTGCCCGCTGTCCGCTGTCCGCTGTCCTCAGTCCTCATCCGTCAGTCCTCTATCCTCAGTCGCCAGTGCTCTGTCCTCATTCGTCAGTCCTCAGTCGCCAGTGCTCTGTCCTCATTCGTCTGTCCTCTGCCCGCTGTCCGCTGTCCGCTGTCCGCTGTGCACTGTCCGCTGTCCGCTGTCCGCTGTCCGCTGTCCTCAGTCCTCATCCGTCAGTCCTCTGTCCTCAGTCGCCAGTGCTCTGTCCTCATTCGTCAGTCGCATGTCCTCTGTCCGCTGTCCGCGTTCCGCCTTCCGCTGTCCGCTGTCCGCTGTCCGCTGTCCGCTGTCCTCAGTCCTCAGTCCCCAGTCCTCCGTCCTCAGTACTCCGTCCTCAGTACTCGGTCCTCTGTCGTCAGTCTTCTGTCCTCAGTCACCAGTGTTCTGTCCTCATTCGCCAGTCCTCAGTCGCCAGTGCTCTGTCCTCATTCGTCAGTCCTCAGTCGCCATTGCTCTGTCCTCATTCGTCAGTCGTCTGTCCTTTGTCCTCTGTGCTCTGTCCTCTGTCCTCTGCCCTCTGTCCTCTGTCCTCTGTCCTCTGTCCTCTGTCCTCTGTCCTCTGTCCTCTGTCCTCTGTCCTCTGTCCTCTGTCCGCCGTCCTCTGTCCTCTGTCCTCTGTCCTCTCTCCTCTGTCCTCTGTCCTCTGTCCTCTGTCCTCTGTCCTCTGTCCTCTGTCCTCTGTCCTCTGTCCTCTGCCCTCTGTCCTCTGTCCGCTGTCCTATGTCCTATGTCCTATGTCCGCTGTCCTCAGTCCTCAGTCCTCAGTACTCGGTCCTCTGTCGTCAGTCTTCTGTCCTCAGTCGCCAGTGCTCTGTCCTCATTCGTCAGTCCTCAGTCGGCAGTGGTCTGTCCTCATTCGTCAGTCGTCTGTCGTCTGTCCTCGGTCCGCTGTCCGCTGTCCGTTGTCCGCTGTCCGCTGTCCGCTGTCCGCTGTCCGCTGTCCGCTGTCCGCTGTCCGCTGTCCCCAGTCCTCAGTCCTCATCCGTCAGCCGTCAGTCCTCTGTCCTCAGTCGCCAGTGCTCTGTCCTCATTCGTCAGTCCTCAGTCGCCAGTGCTCTGTCCTCATTCGTCAGTCGTATGTCCTCTGTCCTCTGTCCTCTGTCCGCTGTCCTCTATCCTCTCTCCTCTGTCCTATGTCCTTTGCGCTCAGTCCTCAGTCCCCAGTCCTTATTCGTCAGTCCTCTGACCTCAGTCACCAGTGCTCAGTCCTCAGTCCTCAGTACTCGGTCCTCTGTCGTCAGTCTTCTGTCCTCAGTCACCAGTGCTCTGTCCTCATTCGTCAGTCCTCAGTCGTCAGTGCTCTGTCCTATGTCCGCTGTCCTCTGTCCGCTGTCCTTTGTGCGCTGGCCTCAGTCCGCTGTCCTCTGTCCGCTGTCCTCTGCCCTCTGCCCTCTGCCCTCTGCCCTCAGTCCTCTGTCCTCTATCCTCCCTCCTCTGTCCTCTGCGCTCAGTCCTCAGTCCCCAGTCCTTATTCGTCAGTCCTCTGACCTCAGTCACCAGTGCTCAGTCCTCATTCGTCAGTACAGAGTCGCCAGTGCTCTGTCCTCATTCGTCAGTCGTCTGTCCTTTGTCCTTTGTCCTCTGTCCTCTGTCCTATGTCCTCTGTCCTCTGTCCTATGGGCTCTGTCCTATGTCCGCTGTCCTATGTCCGCTGTCCTATGTCCGCTGTCCTATGTCCGCTGTCCTATGTCCGCTGTCCTATGTCCGCTGTCCTATGTCCGCTGTCCTATGTCCGCTGTCCTATGTCCGCTGTCCTATGTCCGCTGTCCGCTGTCCTATGTCCGCTGTCCGCTGTCCGCTGTCCGGTGTCCGCTGTCCGCTGTCCGGTGTCCGCTGTCCGCTGTCCGCTGTCCGCTGTCCGCTGTCCGCTGTCCGGTGTCCGCTGTCCGCTGTCCGCTGTCCGCTGTCCGCTGTCCGCTGTCCGCTGTCCGCTGTCCGCTCTCCGCTGTCCGCTGTCCGCTGTCCGCTGTCCGCTGTCCGCTGTCCGCCGTCCGCCGTCCGCCGTCCGCTCCTCGTCGTCAAGCTCTCGTTGCGTGAAGACGTGTTTCGAAATCTGCGGAAATCGAAATTGCGAATTTAGTTACGGTGACTCGATTATATTATTGTGATACCCAGTGGTTTGTGAGTTGTTTACGACGTTTGTCGTAAACAAGGTAATAAGCGCGACCCTTGCGGTACTTTGTTTTTGCGAGTTGTTTACGAGATTTAGTCGTAAACAAAGTAATTAGTCCCTTTACGGTGATTTGTTAACGTGACTAAGTGACCCTTACGGTACCTTGTTTTCTCGAGTGCGTGTTGTTTACGGCGCAAGTCGTAAACAAAGTAACTAAGGACTGACGGCAGATGGCTGAGGGTAGAGTACAGATGTTGGAGGACATAGGACTGACGACTGAGGATTGAGGACGGAGGACTTACGCCGGGGACTGAAGACAGAGGACAGAGGACAGAGGACAGAGGACAGCGGACAGCGGACAGCGGACAGCGGACAGCGGACAGCGGACAGCGGACAGCGGACAGCGGACAGCGGACAGCGCACAGCGGACAGCGGACAGCGGACAGCGGACAGCGCACAGCGCACAGCGGACAGCGCACAGCGGACAGCGGACAGCGGACAGCGGACAGCGGGCAGAGGACAGACGACTGACGAATGAGGAAAGAGCACTGGCGACTGAGGACTGACGAATGAGGACAGAGCACTGGCGACTGGGGACAGAGGACTGACGGATGAGGACTGAGGACAGCGGACAGCGGACAGCGGACAGCGGACACCGGACAGCGGACACCGGACATACGACTGACGAATGAGGACAGAGCACTGGCGATTGAGGACAGAGGACTGACGGATGAGGACTGAGGACTGACGACAGCGGACAGCGCACAGCGGACAGCGGACAACGGACAGCGGACAGCGGACAGCGGACAGCGGACAGCGGACAGCGGACAGCGGACAGCGGACAGCGGACATAGGACATAGGACAGAGGACAGAGGACATACGACTGACGAATGAGGACAGAGCACTGGCGACTGAGGACAGAAGACTGACGACAGAGGACCGAGTACTGAGGACTGAGGACTGAGGACTGAGGACTGAGGACTGAGGACTGGGGACTGAGGACTGAGGACTGAGGACTGAGGACTGAGGACTGAGGACTGAGGACTGAGGACTGAGGACTGAGGACTGAGGACTGAGGACTGAGGGCTGAATACTGAGGACTGAGGACTGAGGACTGAGGACTGAGGACTGAGGACTGAGGACAGCGGACAGCGGACAGCGGACAGCGGACAGCGGACAGCGGACAGCGGACAGCGGACAGCGGACAGCGGACAGCGGACAGCGGACAGCGGACAGCGGACAGCGGACAGCGGACAGCGTACAGCGTACAGCGGACAGCGGACAGCGGACAGCGGACAGCGGACACCGGACAGCGGACAGCGGACAGAGGACATACGACTGACGAATGAGGACAGAGCACTGGCGACTGAGGGGAGAGGACTGAGGTCTGAGGACAGCGGACAGCGGACAGCGCACAGCGGACAGCGCACAGCGGACAGCGCACAGCGGACAGCGGACAGCGGACAGCGCACAGCGCACAGCGGACAGCGGACAGCGTAATGTCCTCTGTCCTCTGTCCTCTCTCCTCTGTCCTCCCTCCTCTGTCCGCTGTCCGCTGTCCGCTGTCCGCTGTCCGCTGTGCGCTGTGCGCTGTGCGCTGTCCGCTGTCCGCTGTCCGCTGTCCTCAGTCTTCAGTCATCAGTCCTCGTCCGTCAGTGCTCTGTCCTCATCCGTCAGTCGTATGTCCTCTGTCCGCTGTCCGCTGTCCGCTGTCCGCTGTCCTCAGTCCTCAGTCCTCATCCGTCAGTCCTCTGTCCTCAGTCGCCAGTGCTCTGTCCTCATTCGTCAGTCCTCAGTCGCCAGTGCTCTGTCCTCACTCGTCAGTCGTCTGTCCTCTACCCGCTGTCCGCTGTCCGCTGTCCGCTGTCCTCAGTCCTCATCCGTCAGTCCTCTGTCCTCAGTCGCCAGTGCTCTGTCCTCATTCGTCAGTCCTCAGTCGCCAGTGCTCTGTCATCATTCGTCAGTCGTATGTCCTCTGTCCGCTGTCCGCCTTCCGCTGTCCGCTGTCCGCTGTCCGCTGTCCGCTGTCCGCTGTCCGCTGTCCGCTGTCCGCTGTCCACTGTCCACTGTCCACTGTCCGCTGTCCGCTGTTCGCTCTCCGCTGTCCTCAGTCCTCAGTCCTCAGTCACCAGTCCTCAGTACTCCGTCCTCAGTACTCGGTCCTCTGTCGTCAGTCTTCTGTCCTCAGTCACCAGTGCTCCGTCCTCAGTCGCCAGTGCGCTGTCCTCAGTCGCCAGTGCTCTGTCCTCATTCGTCAATCCTCAGTCGCCATTGCTCTGTCCTCATTCGTCAGTCGTCTGTCCTTTGTCCTCTGTGCTCTGTCCTCTGTCCTCTGCCTTCTGTCCTCTGTCCACTGTCCTCTGTCCTCTGTCCTCTGTCCTCTGTCCTCTGTCCTCTGTCCTCTGTCCTCTGTCCTCTGTCCTCTGTCCTCTGTCCTCTGTCCTCTGTCCTCTGTCCTCTGTCCTCTGTCCTCTGTCCTCTGCCCTCTGCCCTCTGTCCTCTGTCCTCTGTCCGCTGTCCTATGTCCGTTGTCCGCTGTCCGCTGTCCGCTGTCGTCAGTCCTCAGTCCTCATCCGTCAGTCCTCTGTCCTCAGTCGCCAGTGCTCTGTCCTCAGTCCTCAGTCCTCAGTCCTCAGTCCTCAGTACTCGGTCCTCAGTCCTCAGTCCTCAGTCCATCATCAGTCCTCAGTCCTCAGTCCTCAGTCCTCAGTCCTCAGTCCTCAGTCCTCAGTCCTCAGTCCTCAGTCCTCAGTCCCCAGTCCTCAGTCCTCAGTCCTCAGTCCTCAGTCCTCAGTCCTCAGTCCCCAGTCCTCAGTCCTCAGTCCTCAGTCCTCAGTCCTCAGTCCTCAGTCCTCAGTACTCGGTCCTCTGTCGTCAGTCTTCTGTCCTCAGTCGCCAGTGCTCTGTCCTCATTCGTCAGTCGTATGTCCTCTGTCCTCTGTCCTATGTCCTATGTCCGCTGTCCGCTGTCCGCTGTCCTCATTCGTCAGCAGTATGTCCTCTGCCCTATGTCCGCTGTCCGCTGTCCGCTGTCCGCTGTCCGCTGTGCCCTGTCCGCTGTCCGCTGTCCGCTGTCCGCTGTCCGCTGTCCGCTGTCCGGTGTCCGCTGTCCGCTGTCCGCTGTCCGCTGTCCGCTGTCCGCTGTCCGCTGTCCGCTGCCCTCTGTCCACTGTCCTCTGTCCTCTGTCCTCTGTCCTCTGTCCTCTGTCCTCTGTCCTCTGTCCCCTGTCCTCTGTCCTCTGTCCTCTGTCCTCTGTCCTCTGTCCTCTGTCCTCTGTCCTCTGTCCTCTGTCCTCTGTCCTCTGTCCTCTGTCCTCTGTCCTCTGTCCTCTGTCCTCTGTCCTCTGTCCTCTGTCCTCTGTCCTCTGTCCTCTGTCCTCTGTCCTCTGTCCTCTGTCCTCTGTCCTCTGTCCTCTGTCCTCTGTCCTCTGCCCTCTGCCCTCTGCCCTCTGCCCTCTGCCCTCTGTCCTCTGTCCTCTGTCCGCTGTCCTATGTCCGCTGTCCGCTGTCAGCATTCAGCTGTCCGCTGTCCGCTGTCCGCTGTCCTCATTGCTCAGTCCTCAGTTCTAAGTCGTTAGTCCTCAGTCCTCAGTCCTCAGTCCTCAGTCCTCAGTCCTCAGTCCTCAGTCCTCAGTACTCGGTCCTCTGTCGTCAGTCTTCTGTCCTCAGTCGCCAGTGCTCTGTCCTCATTCGTCAGTCCTCAGTCGGCAGTGGTCTGTCCTCATTCGTCAGTCGTCTGTCGTCTGTCCTCTGTCCGCTGTCCGCTGTCCGTTGTCCGCTGTCCGCTGTGCGCTGTCCGCTGTGCGCTGTCCGCTGTCCGCTGTCCGCTGTCCGCTGTCCGCTGTCCTCAGTCCTCAGTCCTCATCCGTCAGTCCTCAGTCGCCAGTGCTCTGTCCTCATTCGTCAGTCGTATGTCCTCTGTCCTCTGTCCTCTGTCCTCTGTCCGCTGTCCTCTATCCTCTCTCCTCTGTCCTATGTCCTTTGCGCTCAGTCCTCAGTCCCCAGTCCTTATTCGTCTGTCCTCTGTCCTCAGTCGCCAGTGCTCTGTCCTCATTCGTCAGTCCTCAGTCGCCAGTGCTCTGTCCTCATTCGTCAGTCGTATGTCCTCTGTCCTCTGTCCTCTGTCCGCTGTCCTCTATCCTCTCTCCTCTGTCCTATGTCCTTTGCGCTCAGTCCTCAGTCCCCAGTCCTTATTCGTCAGTCCTCTGACCTCAGTCACCAGTGCTCAGTCCTCAGTCCTCAGTACTCGGTCCTCTGTCGTCAGTCTTCTGTCCTCAGTCACCAGTGCTCTGTCCTCATTCGTCAGTCCTCAGTCGTCAGTGCTCTGTCCTATGTCCGCTGTCCTCTGTCCGCTGTCCTTTGTGCGCTGGCCTCAGTCCGCTGTCCTCTGTCCGCTGTCCTCTGCCCTCTGCCCTCTGCCCTCTGCCCTCAGTCCTCTGTCCTCTATCCTCCCTCCTCTGTCCTCTGCGCTCAGTCCTCAGTCCCCAGTCCTTATTCGTCAGTCCTCTGACCTCAGTCACCAGTGCTCAGTCCTCATTCGTCAGTACAGAGTCGCCAGTGCTCTGTCCTCATTCGTCAGTCGTCTGTCCTTTGTCCTTTGTCCTCTGTCCTCTGTCCTATGTCCTCTGTCCTCTGTCCTATGGGCTCTGTCCTATGTCCGCTGTCCTATGTCCGCTGTCCTATGTCCGCTGTCCTATGTCCGCTGTCCTATGTCCGCTGTCCTATGTCCGCTGTCCTATGTCCGCTGTCCTATGTCCGCTGTCCGCTGTCCGCTGTCCTATGTCCGCTGTCCGCTGTCCGCTGTCCGCTGTCCGGTGTCCGCTGTCCGCTGTCCGGTGTCCGCTGTCCGCTGTCCGCTGTCCGCTGTCCGCTGTCCGCTGTCCGCTGTCCGCTGTCCGCTGTCCGGTGTCCGCTGTCCGCTGTCCGCTGTCCGCTGTCCGCTGTCCGCTGTCCGCTGTCCGCTGTCCGCTGTCCGCTGTCCGCTGTCCGCTGTCCGCTGTCCGCCGTCCGCCGTCCGCCGTCCGCTCCTCGTCGTCAAGCTCTCGTTGCGTGAAGACGTGTTTCGAAATCTGCGGAAATCGAAATTGCGAATTTAGTTACGGTGACTCGATTATATTATTGTGATACCCAGTGGTTTGTGAGTTGTTTACGACGTTTGTCGTAAACAAGGTAATAAGCGCGACCCTTGCGGTACTTTGTTTTTGCGAGTTGTTTACGAGATTTAGTCGTAAACAAAGTAATTAGTCCCTTTACGGTGATTTGTTAACGTGACTAAGTGACCCTTACGGTACCTTGTTTTCTCGAGTGCGTGTTGTTTACGGCGCAAGTCGTAAACAAAGTAACTAAGGACTGACGGCAGATGGCTGAGGGTAGAGTACAGATGTTGGAGGACATAGGACTGACGACTGAGGATTGAGGACGGAGGACTTACGCCGGGGACTGAATACAGAGGACAGAGGACAGAGGACAGAGGACAGCGGACAGCGGACAGCGGACAGCGGACAGCGGACAGCGGACAGCGGACAGCGGACAGCGGACAGCGGACAGCGGACAGCGGACAGCGCACAGCGGACAGCGGACAGCGCACAGCGGACAGCGGACAGCGGACAGCGCACAGCGCACAGCGGACAGCGCACAGCGGACAGCGGACAGCGGACAGCGGACAGCGGGCAGAGGACAGACGACTGACGAATGAGGAAAGAGCACTGGCGACTGAGGACTGACGAATGAGGACAGAGCACTGGCGACTGGGGACAGAGGACTGACGGATGAGGACTGAGGACAGCGGACAGCGGACAGCGGACAGCGGACACCGGACAGCGGACACCGGACATACGACTGACGAATGAGGACAGAGCACTGGCGATTGAGGACAGAGGACTGACGGATGAGGACTGAGGACTGACGACAGCGGACAGCGCACAGCGGACAGCGGACAACGGACAGCGGACAGCGGACAGCGGACAGCGGACAGCGGACAGCGGACAGCGGACAGCGGACAGCGGACATAGGACATAGGACAGAGGACAGAGGACATACGACTGACGAATGAGGACAGAGCACTGGCGACTGAGGACAGAAGACTGACGACAGAGGACCGAGTACTGAGGACTGAGGACTGAGGACTGAGGACTGAGGACTGAGGACTGAGGACTGAGGACTGAGGACTGAGGACTGGGGACTGAGGACTGAGGACTGAGGACTGAGGACTGAGGACTGAGGACTGAGGACTGAGGACTGAGGACTGAGGACTGAGGACTGAGGGCTGAATACTGAGGACTGAGGACTGAGGACTGAGGACTGAGGACTGAGGACTGAGGACTGAGGACAGCGGACAGCGGACAGCGGACAGCGGACAGCGGACAGCGGACAGCGGACAGCGGACAGCGGACAGCGGACAGCGGACAGCGGACAGCGGACAGCGGACAGCGGACAGCGGACAGCGGACAGCGTACAGCGTACAGCGGACAGCGGACAGCGGACAGCGGACAGCGGACACCGGACAGCGGACAGCGGACAGAGGACATACGACTGACGAATGAGGACAGAGCACTGGCGACTGAGGAGAGAGGACTGAGGTCTGAGGACAGCGGACAGCGGACAGCGCACAGCGGACAGCGCACAGCGGACAGCGGACAGCGGACAGCGCACAGCGCACAGCGGACAGCGGACAGCGTAATGTCCTCTGTCCTCTGTCCTCTCTCCTCTGTCCTCCCTCCTCTGTCCGCTGTCCGCTGTCCGCTGTCCGCTGTGCGCTGTGCGCTGTGCGCTGTCCGCTGTCCGCTGTCCGCTGTCCTCAGTCTTCAGTCATCAGTCCTCGTCCGTCAGTGCTCTGTCCTCATCCGTCAGTCGTATGTCCTCTGTCCGCTGTCCGCTGTCCGCTGTCCTCAGTCCTCAGTCCTCATCCGTCAGTCCTCTGTCCTCAGTCGCCAGTGCTCTGTCCTCATTCGTCAGTCCTCAGTCGCCAGTGCTCTGTCCTCACTCGTCAGTCGTCTGTCCTCTACCCGCTGTCCGCTGTCCGCTGTCCTCATCCGTCAGTCCTCTGTCCTCAGTCGCCAGTGCTCTGTCCTCATTCGTCAGTCCTCAGTCGCCAGTGCTCTGTCATCATTCGTCAGTCGTATGTCCTCTGTCCGCTGTCCGCCTTCCGCTGTCCGCTGTCCGCTGTCCACTGTCCACTGTCCACTGTCCGCTGTCCGCTGTTCGCTCTCCGCTGTCCTCAGTCCTCAGTCCTCAGTCACCAGTCCTCAGTACTCCGTCCTCAGTACTCGGTCCTCTGTCGTCAGTCTTCTGTCCTCAGTCACCAGTGCTCCGTCCTCAGTCGCCAGTGCGCTGTCCTCAGTCGCCAGTGCTCTGTCCTCATTCGTCAATCCTCAGTCGCCATTGCTCTGTCCTCATTCGTCAGTCGTCTGTCCTTTGTCCTCTGTGCTCTGTCCTCTGTCCTCTGCCTTCTGTCCTCTGTCCACTGTCCTCTGTCCTCTGTCCTCTGTCCTCTGTCCTCTGTCCTCTGTCCTCTGTCCTCTGTCCTCTGTCCTCTGTCCTCTGTCCTCTGTCCTCTGTCCTCTGTCCTCTGTCCTCTGTCCTCTGTCCTCTGTCCTCTGTCCTCTGTCCTCTGTCCTCTGTCCTCTGTCCTCTGCCCTCTGCCCTCTGTCCTCTGTCCTCTGTCCTCTGTCCTCTGTCCTCTGTCCTCTGTCCTCTGTCCTCTGTCCTCTGTCCTCTGTCCTCTGTCCTCTGTCCTCTGTCCTCTGTCCTCTGTCCTCTGTCCTCTGCCCTCTGCCCTCTGCCCTCTGCCCTCTGCCCTCTGCCCTCTGCCCTCTGTCCTCTGTCCTCTGTCCCCAGTCCTCAGTCCTCAGTCCTCAGTCCTCAGTACTCGGTCCTCTGTCGTCAGTCTTCTGTCCTCAGTCGCCAGTGCTCTGTCCTCATTCGTCAGTCGTATGTCCTCTGTCCTCTGTCCTATGTCCTATGTCCGCTGTCCGCTGTCCGCTGTCCGCTGTCCTCATTCGTCAGCAGTATGTCCTCTGCCCTATGTCCGCTGTCCGCTGTCCGCTGTCCGCTGTCCGCTGTGCCCTGTCCGCTGTCCGCTGTCCGCTGTCCGCTGTCCGCTGTCCGCTGTCCGCTGTCCGCTGTCCGCTGTCCGCTGTCCGCTGTCCGCTGCCCTCTGTCCACTGTCCTCTGTCCTCTGTCCTCTGTCCTCTGTCCTCTGTCCTCTGTCCTCTGTCCTCTGTCCCCTGTCCTCTGTCCTCTGTCCTCTGTCCTCTGTCCTCTGTCCTCTGTCCTCTGTCCTCTGTCCTCTGTCCTCTGTCCTCTGTCCTCTGTCCTCTGTCCTCTGTCCTCTGTCCTCTGTCCTCTGTCCTCTGTCCTCTGTCCTCTGTCCTCTGTCCTCTGTCCTCTGTCCTCTGTCCTCTGTCCTCTGTCCTCTGTCCTCTGTCCTCTGTCCTCTGTCCTCTGCCCTCTGCCCTCTGCCCTCTGCCCTCTGCCCTCTGCCCTCTGTCCTCTGTCCTCTGTCCGCTGTCCTATGTCCGCTGTCCGCTGTCAGCATTCAGCTGTCCGCTGTCCGCTGTCCGCTGTCCTCATTGCTCAGTCCTCAGTTCTAAGTCGTTAGTCCTCAGTCCTCAGTCCTCAGTCCTCAGTCCTCAGTCCTCAGTCCTCAGTACTCGGTCCTCTGTCGTCAGTCTTCTGTCCTCAGTCGCCAGTGCTCTGTCCTCATTCGTCAGTCCTCAGTCGGCAGTGGTCTGTCCTCATTCGTCAGTCGTCTGTCGTCTGTCGTCTGTCCTCTGTCCGCTGTCCGCTGTCCGTTGTCCGCTGTCCGCTGTGCGCTGTCCGCTGTGCGCTGTCCGCTGTCCGCTGTCCGCTGTCCGCTGTCCGCTGTCCTCAGTCCTCAGTCCTCATCCGTCAGTCCTCAGTCGCCAGTGCTCTGTCCTCATTCGTCAGTCGTATGTCCTCTGTCCTCTGTCCTCTGTCCGCTGTCCTCTATCCTCTCTCCTCTGTCCTATGTCCTTTGCGCTCAGTCCTCAGTCCCCAGTCCTTATTCGTCTGTCCTCTGTCCTCAGTCGCCAGTGCTCTGTCCTCATTCGTCAGTCCTCAGTCGCCAGTGCTCTGTCCTCATTCGTCAGTCGTATGTCCTCTGTCCTCTGTCCTCTGTCCGCTGTCCTCTATCCTCTCTCCTCTGTCCTATGTCCTTTGCGCTCAGTCCTCAGTCCCCAGTCCTTATTCGTCAGTCCTCTGACCTCAGTCACCAGTGCTCAGTCCTCAGTCCTCAGTACTCGGTCCTCTGTCGTCAGTCTTCTGTCCTCAGTCACCAGTGCTCTGTCCTCATTCGTCAGTCCTCAGTCGTCAGTGCTCTGTCCTATGTCCGCTGTCCTCTGTCCGCTGTCCTTTGTGCGCTGGCCTCAGTCCGCTGTCCTCTGTCCGCTGTCCTCTGTCCGCTGTCCTTTGTCCGCTGTCCTTTGTCCGCCGTCCGCCGTCCGCCGTCCGCCGTCCGCTGTGCGTTGTCCGCTGTCCGTTGTTCGCTGTCTGCTGTCTGCTGTCCGCTGTGCGCTGTCGTCTGTCTCTGTCTCTGCCTCTGCCCTCTGCCCTCTGCCCTATGCCCTCTGCCCTCAGTCCTCTGTCCTCTATCCTCCCTCCTCTGTCCTCTGCGCTCAGTCCTCAGTCCCCAGTCCTTATTCGTCAGTCCTCTGACCTCAGTCACCAGTGCTCCGTCCTCATTCGTCAGTCCAGAGTCGCCAGTGCTCTGTCCTCATTCGTCAGTCGTCTGTCCTTTGTCCTTTGTCCTCTGTCCTCTGTCCTCTGTCCTATGTCCTCTGTCCTCTGTCCTATGGGCTCTGTCCTATGTCCGCTGTCCTATGTCCGCTGTCCTATGTCCGCTGTCCTATGTCCGCTGTCCTATGTCCGCTGTCCTATGTCCGCTGTCCTATGTCCGCTGTCCGCTGTCCGCTGTCCGGTGTCCGCTGTCCGCTGTCCGCTGTCCGCTGTCCGCTGTCCGCTGTCCGCTGTCCGCTGTCCGCTGTCCGCTGTCCGCTGTCCGCTGTCCGCTGTCCGCTGTCCGCCGTCCGCCGTCCGCCGTCCGCCGTCCGCCGTCCGCCGTCCGCCGTCCGCCGTCCGCTCCTCGTCGTCAAGCTCTCGTTGCGTGAAGACGTGTTTCGAAATCTGCGGAAATCGAAATTGCGAATTTAGTTACGGTGACTCGATTATATTATTGTGATACCCAGTGGTTTGTGAGTTGTTTACGACGTTTGTCGTAAACAAGGTAATAAGCGCGACCCTTGCGGTACTTTGTTTTTGCGAGTTGTTTACGAGATTTAGTCGTAAACAAAGTAATTAGTCCCTTTACGGTGATTTGTTAACGTGACTAAGTGACCCTTACGGTACCTTGTTTTCTCGAGTGCGTGTTGTTTACGGCGCAAGTCGTAAACAAAGTAACTAAGGACTGACGGCAGATGGCTGAGGGTAGAGTACAGATGTTGGAGGACATAGGACTGACGACTGAGGATTGAGGACGGAGGACTTACGCCGGGGACTGAAGACAGAGGACAGAGGACAGAGGACAGAGGACAGAATACAGAGGACAGAGGACAGAGGACAGAGGACAGAGGACAGAGGACAGAGGACAGAGGACAGAGGACAGAGGACAGAGGACAGAGGACAGAGGACAGAGGACAGAGGACAGCGGGCAGAGGACAGACGACTGACGAATGAGGAAAGAGCAC
Organism: Hermetia illucens; assembly: GCF_905115235.1. Lineage (NCBI taxonomy): Eukaryota > Metazoa > Arthropoda > Insecta > Diptera > Stratiomyidae > Hermetia > Hermetia illucens. Next base: position 133,623 of record NW_024037038.1, on the reverse strand, counting down.
TGGCGACTGAGGACCGACGAATGAGGACAGAGCACTGGCGACTGGGGACAGAGGACTGACGGATGAGGACTGAGGACAGCGGACAGCGGACAGCGGACACCGGACAGCGGACACCGGACATACGACTGACGAATGAGGACAGAGCACTGGCGATTGAGGACAGAGGACTGACGGATGAGGACTGAGGACTGACGACAGCGGACAGCGCACAGCGGACAGCGGACAGCGGACAGCGGACAGCGGACAGCGGACAGCGGACAGCGGACAGCGGACATAGGACATAGGACAGAGGACAGAGGACATACGACTGACGAATGAGGACAGAGCACTGGCGACTGAGGACAGAAGACTGACGACAGAGGACCGAGTACTAGCGACTGAGGACAGAAGACTGACGACAGAGGACCGAGTACTGAGGACTGAGGACTGAGGACTGAGGACTGAGGACTGAGGACTGAGGACTGAGGACTGAGGACTGAGGACTGAGGACTGAGGGACTGAGGACTGAGGACTGAGGACTGAGGACTGAGGACAGCGGACAGCGGACAGCGGACAGCGGACAGCGGACAGCGGACAGCGGACAGCGGACAGCGGACAGCGGACACCGGACACCGGACAGCGGACAGGCACAGCGGACAGCGGACATAGGGCAGAGGACATACTGCTGACGAATGAGGACAGCGGACAGCGGACAGGGCACAGCGGACAGCGGACAACGGACATAGGACAGAGGACTGACGAATGAGGACAGAGCACTGGCGACTGAGGACAGAAGACTGACGACAGAGGACCGAGTACTGAGGACTGAGGACTGAGGACTGAGGACTGAGGACTGAGGACTGAGGACTGAGGACTAACGACTAAGAACTGAGGACTGAGCAATGAGGACAGCGGACAGCGGACAGCGGACAGCTGAATGCTGACAGCGGACAGCGGACATAGGACAGCGGACAGAGGACAGAGGACAGAGGGCAGAGGACAGAGGACAGAGGACAGAGGACAGAGGACAGAGGACAGAGGACAGAGGACAGAGGACAGAGGACAGAGGACAGAGGACAGAGGACAGAGGACAGAGGACAGAGGACAGAGGACAGAGGACAGAGGACAGAGGACAGAGGACAGAGGACAGAGGACAGAGGACAGAGGACAGAGGACAGAGGACAGAGGACAGAGGACAGAGGACAGAGGACAGAGGACAGAGGACAGAGGACAGAGGACAGTGGACAGAGGGCAGAATACAGAGGACAGAGGACAGAGCACAGAGGACAAAGGACAGACGACTGACGAATGAGGACAGAGCAATGGCGACTGAGGATTGACGAATGAGGACAGTGCACTGGCGACTGAGGACAGAGCACTGGCGACTGAGGACTGGCGAATGAGGACGGAGCACTGGTGACTGAGGACAGAAGACTGACGACAGAGGACCGAGTACTGAGGACGGAGTACTGAGGACTGGTGACTGAGGACTGAGGACTGAGGACAGCGGAGAGCGAACAGCGGACAGCGGACAGTGGACAGCGGACAGCGGACAGCGGACAGCGGAAGGCGGACAGCGGACAGAGGAGATACGACTGACGAATGATGACAGAGCACTGGCGACTGAGGACTAACGAATGAGGACAGAGCACTGGCGACTGAGGACTGACGAATGAGGACAGAGCACTGGCGACTGAGGACAGAGGACTGACGGATGAGGACCGAAGACTGAGGACAGCGGACAACGGACAGCGGACAGCGGACAGCGGACAGCGGACAGCGGACAGCGCACAGCGGACAGCGGACAGCGGAGATACGACTGACGAATGAGGACAGAGCACTGGCGACTGAGGACAGAGGACTGACGGATGAGGACTGAGGACAGCGGACAGCGGACTCCGGACAGCGGACAGCGGACAGCGCACAGGGCACAGCGGACAGCGGACAGCGGACAGCGGACAGCGGAAAGAGGACAGAGGACATACGACTGACGGATGAGGACAGAGCACTGACGGATGAGGACTGATGACTGAAGACTGAGGACAGCGGACAGCGGACAGCGCACAGCGCACAGCGCACAGCGGACAGCGGACAGAGGAGGGAGGACAGAGGAGAGAGGACAGAGGACAGAGGACATTACGCTGTCCGCTGTGCGCTGTCCGCTGTCCGCTGTCCGCTGTCCGCTGTCCGCTGTCCGCTGTCCGCTGTGCGCTGTCCGCTGTCCGCTGTCCGCTGTCCGCTGTCCTCAGACCTCAGTCCTCATCCGTCAGTCCTCTCTCCTCAGTCGCCAGTGCTCTGTCCTCATTCGTCAGTCGTATGTCCTCTGTCCGCTGTCCGGTGTCCGCTGTCCGCTGTCCGCTGTCCGCTGTCCGCTGTCCGCTGTCCGCTGTCCGCTGTCCGCTGTCCGCTGTCCGCTGTCCGCTGTACGCTGTCCGCTGTCCGCTGTCCGCTGTCCGCTGTCCGCTGTCCGCTGTCCGCTGTCCGCTGTCCGCTGTCCGCTGGCCGCTGTCCGCTGTCCGCTGTCCGCAGTCCGCTGTCCGCTGTCCTCAGTCCTCATCCGTCAGTCCTCTGTCCTCAGTCGCCAGTGCTCTGTCCTCATTCGTCAGTCGTATCTCCGCTGTCCGCTGTCCGCTGTGCGCTGTCCGCTGTCCGCTGTCCGCTGTCCGCTGTCCGCTGTCCGCTGTCCGCTGTCCTCAGTCTTCGGTCCTCATCCGTCAGTCCTCTGTCCTCAGTCGCCAGTGCTCTGTCCTCATTCGTCAGTCCTCAGTCGCCAGTGCTCTGTCCTCATTCGTCAGTCCTCAGTCGCCAGTGCTCTGTCCTCATTCGTCAGTCGTATGTCCGCTGTCCGCTGTCCGCTGTGCGCTGTGCGCTGTGCGCTGTCCGCTGTCCGCTGTCCGCTGTCCGCTGTCCTCAGTCCTCAGTCCTCATCCGTCAATCCTCTGTCCTCAGTCGCCAGTGCTCTGTCCTCATTCGTCAGTCCTCAGTCGCCAGTGCTCTGTCCTCATTCGTCAGTCGCATGTCCTCTGTCCGCTGTCCGCGTTCCGCCTTCCGCTGTCCGCTGTCCGCTGTCCGCCGTCCGCTGTCCTCAGTCCTCAGTCCTCAGTCCCCAGTCCTCCGTCCTCAGTACTCCGTCCTCAGTACTCGGTCCTCTGTCGTCAGTCTTCTGTCCTCAGTCACCAGTGCTCTGTCCTCATTCGCCAGTCCTCAGTCGCCAGTGCTCTGTCCTCAGTCGACAGTGCTCTGTCCTCATTCGTCAGTCGTCTGTCCTCTGCCCGCTGTCCGCTGTCCGCTGTCCGCTGTCCTCAGTCCTCAGTCCTCAACCGTCAGTCCTCTGTCCTCAGTCGCCAGTGCTCTGTCCTCATTCGTCAGTCCTCAGTCGCCAGTGCTCTGTCCTCATTCGTCAGTCGTATGTCCGCTGTCCGCTGTCCGCTGTGCGCTGTGCGCTGTGCGCTGTGCGCTGTGCGCTGTGCGCTGTGCGCTGTCCGCTGTCCGCTGTCCGCTGTCCGCTGTCCGCTGTCCGCTGTCCGCTGTCCGCTGTGCGCTGTGCGCTGTCCGCTGTCCGCTGTCCGCTGTCCGCTGTCCGCTGTCCGCTGTCCTCAGTCCTCATCCGTCAATCCTCTGTCCTCAGTCGCCAGTGCTCTGTCCTCATTCGTCAGTCCTCAGTCGCCAGTGCTCTGTCCTCATTCGTCAGTCGTCAGTCCTCTGCCCGGTGTCCGCTGTCCGCTGTCCGCTGTCCACTGTCCGCTGTCCTCAGTCCTCATCCGTCAGTCCTCTGTCCTCATTCGCCACTGCTCTGTCCTCATTCGTCAGTCCTCAGTCGCCAGTGCTCCGTCGTCATTCGTCAGTCGTATGTCCTCTGTCCGCTGTCCGCTGTCCGCCTTCCGCTGTCCGCTGTCCGCTGTCCACTGTCCGCTGTCCTCAGTCCTCAGTCCTCAGTGCCCAGTCCTCCGTCCTCAGTACTCCGTCCTCAGTACTCGGTCCTCTGTCGTCAGTCTTCTGTGCTCAGTCGCCAGTGCTCTGTCCTCATTCGTCAGTCCTCAGTCGGCAGTGGTCTGTCCTCATTCGTCAGTCGTCTGTCGTCTGTCCTCTGTCCGCTGTCCGCTGTCCTCAGTCCTCAGTCCTCATCCGTCAGTCCTCTGTCCTCCGTCGCCAGTGCTCTGTCCTCATTCGTCAGTCCTCAGTCGCCAGTGCTCTGTCCTCATTCGTCAGTCGTATGTCCTCTGTCCTCTGTCCTCTGTCCTCTGTCCGCTGTCCTCTATCCTCTCTCCTCTGTCCTCTGTCCTTTGCGCTCAGTCCTCAGTCCCCAGTCCTTATTCGTCAGTCCTCTGACCTCAGTCACCAGTGCTCAGTCCTCAGTCCTCAGTACTCGGTCCTCTGTCGTCAGTCTTCTGTCCTCAGTCACCAGTGCTGTGTCCTCATTCGTCAGTCCTGAGTCGTCAGTGCTCTGTCCTATGTCCGCTGTCCTCTGTCCGCTGTCCTTTGTGCGCTGTCCTCTGTCCGCTGTCCTTTGTCCGCTGTCCTTTGTCCGCTGTGCGCTGTCCGCTGTCCGCTGTCCGCTGTTCGCTGTCTGCTGTCTGCTGTCCGCTGTCCGCTGTCGTCTGTCCTCTGCCCTCAGTCCTCTGTCCTCTGCCCTGCCTCTGCCCTCTGCCCTATGCCCTCTGCCCTCAGTCCTCTGTCCTCTGCCCTATGTCCTCTATCCTCCCTCCTCTGTCCTCTGTCCTCTGCGCACAGTCCTCAGTCCCCAGTCCTTATTCGTCAGTCCTCTGACCTCAGTCACCAGTGCTCAGTCCTCATTCGTCAGTCCTCAGTCGCCAGTGCTCTGTCCTCATTCGTCAGTCGTATCTCCTCTGTCCGCTGTGCGCTGCCCGCTGTCCGCTGTCCGCTGTCCGCTGTCTGCTGTGTGCCGTGCGCTGTCAGCTGTCCGCTGTCCGATGTCCGCTGTCCGCTGTCCTCAGTCCTCAGTCCTCATCCGTCAGTCCTCTGTCCTCAGTCGCCAGTGCTCTGTCCTCATTCGTCAGTCCTCAGTCGGCAGCGGTCTGTCCTCATTCGTCAGTCGCCTGTCCTCTGTCCGCTTTCCGCTGTCCGTTGTCCGCTGTCCGCTGTCCGCTGTCCGCTGTCCGCTGTCCGCTGTCCGCTGTCCGCTGTCCGCTGTCCGCTGTCCGCTGTCCTCAGTCCTCAGTCCTCATCCGTCAGTCCTCTGTCCTCAGTCGCCAGTGCTCTGTCCTCTGTCCTCCGTCCTCTGTCCTCTCTCCTCTGTCCTCTGTCCTCTGTCCTCTGCCCTCTGCCCTCTGCCCTCTGTCCTCTGTCCGCTGTCCTATGTCCTATGTCCTATGTCCGCTGTCCTCAGTCCTCAGTCCTCAGTCCTCAGTACTCGGTCCTCTGTCGTCAGTCTTCTGTCCTCAGTCGCCAGTGCTCTGTCCTCATTCGTCAGTCCTCAGTCGGCAGTGGTCTGTCCTCATTCGTCAGTCGTCTGTCCTCTGTCCGCTGTGCGCTGCCCGCTGTCCGCTGTGCGCTGTCCGCTGTCCGCTGTCCGCTGTCCGCTGTCCGCTGTCCGCCGTCCGCTGTCCGCTGTCCGCTGTCCTCAGTCCTCAGTCCTCATCCGTCAGTCCTCTGTCCTCAGTCGCCAGTGCTCTGTCCTCATTCGTCAGTCCTCAGTCGCCAGTGCTCTGTCCTCATTCGTCAGTCGTATCTCCTCTGTCCTCTGTCCTCTGTCCTCTGTCCTCTGTCCTCTGTCCTCTGTCCTCTGTCCTCTGTCCGCTGTCCTCTATCCTCTCTCCTCTGTCCTCTGTCCTTTGCGCTCAGTCCTCAGTCCCCAGTCCTTATTCGTCAGTCCTCTGACCTCAGTCACCAGTGCTCAGTCCTCAGTCCTCAGTACTCGGTCCTCTGTCGTCAGTCTTCTGTCCTCAGTCACCAGTGCTCTGTCCTCAGTCGTCAGTGCTCTGTCCTATGTCCGCTGTCCTCTGTCCGCTGTCCTTTGTGCGCTGTCCTCAGTCCGCTGTCCTCTGTTCGCTGTCCTTTGTCCGCTGTCCTTTGTCCGCTGTCCGCCTGTCCGCCGTCCGCCGTCCGCTGTCCGCTGTCCGCTGTCCGTTGTTCGCTGTCTGCTGTCTGCTGTCCGCTGTCCGCTGTCGTCTGTCCTCTGCCCTCAGTCCTCTGTCCTCTGCCCTCTGCCCTCTGCCCTCTGCCCTCTGCCCTATGCCCTCTGCCCTCAGTCCTCTGTCCTCTGTCCTATGTCCTCTATCCTGCCCTCCTCTGTCCTCTGTGCCTCTGCGCTCAGTCGTCAGTCCCCAGTCCTTATTCGTCAGTCCTCTGAGCTCAGTCACCAGTGCTCAGTCCTCATTCGTCAGTCCAGAGTCGCCAGTGCTGTGTCCTCATTCGTCAGTCGTCTGTCCTTTGTCCTCTGTCCCCTGTCCTATGTCCTCTGTCCTCTGTCCTATGGGCTCTGTCCTATGTCCGCTGTCCTATGTCCGCTGTCCTATGTCCGCTGTCCTATGTCCGCTGTCCTATGTCCGCCGTCCTATGTCCGCTGTCCGCTGTCCTATGTCCGCTGTCCTATGTCCGCTGTCCGGTGTCCGCTGTCCGCTGTCCGGTGTCCTGTGTCCGGTGTCCGCTGTCCGCTGCGCGCTGTCCGCTGTCCGCTGCCCTCAGTCTTCAGTCATCAGTCCTCATTCGTCAGTGCTCTGTCCCCATCCGTCAGTCGTATGTCCTCTGTCCTCTGTCCTCTGCGCTCAGTCCTCAGTCCCCAGTCCTTATTCGTCAGTCCTCTGACCTCAGTCACCAGTGCTCAGTCCTCATTCGTCAGTCCAGAGTCGCCAGTGCTCTGTCCTCATTCGTCAGTCGTCTGTCCTTTGTCCTCCGTCCTCTGTCCTCTGTCCTCTGTCCTCTGTCCTCTGTCCTCTGTCCTCTGTCCTCTGTGCTCTGTCCTCTGTGCTCTGTCCTATGTCCGCTGTCCTATGTCCGCTGTCCTATGTCCGCTGTCCTATGTCCGCTGTCCTATCTCCGCTGTCCGCTGTCCTATGTCCTATGTCCGCTGTCCGGTGTCCGGTGTCCGGTGTCCGGTGTCCGGTGTCCGGTGTCCGGTGTCCGGTGTCCGGTGTCCGCTGTCCGCTGTCCGCTGTCCGCTGTCCGCTGTCCGCTGTCCGCTGTCCGCTGTCCGCTGTCCGCTGTCCGCTGTCCGCTGTCCGCTGTCCGCTGTCCGCTGTCCGCTGTCCTGCTGTCCACTGTCCACTGTCCACTGTCCACTGTCCACTGTCCGCTGTCCACTGTCCGCTGTCCACTGTCCACTGTCCACTGTCCGCTGTCCGCCGTCCGCTCCTCGTCGTCAAGCTCTCGTTGCGTGAAGACGTCTTTCGAAATCTGCGGAAATCGAAATTGCGAATTTAGTTACGGTGACTCGATTATATTGTTGTGATACCCAGTGGTTTGCTGAGTTGTTTACGACGTTTGTCGTAAACAAGGTAATAAGCGCGACCCTTGCGGTACTTTGTTTTTGCGAGTTGTTTACGACATTTAGTCGTAAACAAAGTAATTAGTCCCTTTACGGTGATTTGTTAACGTGACTAAGTGACCCTTACGGTACCTTGTTTTCTCGAGTGCGTGTTGTTTACGGCGCAAGTCGTAAACAAAGTAATTAAGGACTGACGGCAGATGGCTGAGGGTAGAGTACAGATGTTGGAGGACATAGGACTGACGACTGAGGATTGAGGACGGAGGACTTACGCCGGGGACTGAAGACAGAGGACAGAGGACAGAGGACAGAGGACAGAGGACAGAGGACAGAGGACAGAGGACAGAGGACAGAGGACAGAGGACAGAGGACAGAGGACAGAGGACAGAGGACAGAGGACAGTGGACAGAGGACAGAGGACAGAGGACAGAGGACAGAGGACAGAGGACAGAGGACAGAGGACAGAGGACAGAGGACAGAGGACAGAGGACAGAGGACAGAGGACAGAGGACAGCGGACAGCGGACAGCGGACAGCGGACAGCGGACAGCGGACAGAGGACAGAGGACAGAGGACAGCGGACAGCGGACAGCGGACAGCGGACAGCGGACAGCGGACAGCGGACAGCGGACAGCGGACAGCGGACAGCGGACAGCGGACAGCGGACAGCGGGCAGCGGGCAGCGGGCAGCGGACAGCGGACAGCGGACAGCGGACAGCGGACAGCGGACAGCGGACAGCGGACAGTGGACAGGGGACAGGGACAGGGGACAGCGGACAGCGGACAGCGGACAGCGGACAGCGGACAGCGGACATAGGACAGAAGACAGAGGACATACGACTGACGAATGAGGACAGAGCACTGGCGACTGAGGACTGACGAATGAGGACAGAGCACTGGCGACTGAGGACAGAAGACTGACGACAGAGGACCGAGTACTGAGGACTGAGGACTGAGCACTGATGACTGAGGTCAGAGGACTGACGAATAAGGACTGGGGACTGAGGACTGAGCGCAAAGGACAGAGGACAGAGGAAAGAGGATAGAGGACAGCGGACAGAGGACAGAGGACAGAGGACAGAGGACAGAGGACAGAGGACAGAGGACAGAGGACATACGACTGACGAATGAGGACAGAGCACTGGCGACTGAGGACTGACGAATGAGGACAGAGCACTGACGACTGATGACAGAGGACTGACGGATGAGGACTGAGGACTGAGGACAGCGGACAGCGGACAGCAGACAGCGGACAGCGGACAGCGTACAGCGTACAGCGGACAGCGGACAGCGTACAGCGTACAGCGTACAGCGTACAGCGTACAGCGGACACCGGACAGCGGACAGAGGACATACGACTGACGAATGAGGACAGAGCACTGGCGACTGAGGACAGAGGACTGTCGGATCAGGACTGAGGACTGAGGACTGAGGACAGCGGACAGCGGACGGCGGACAGCGGACAGCAGACAGCGGACAGCGGACATGGGACAGCGGACAGCGGACAGCGTACAGCGGACAGCGGACAGCGGACACCGGACAGCGGACAGCGGACAGCGGACAGCGCACAGCGGACAGCGCACAGCGGACAGCGGGCAGAGGACAGACGACTGACGAATGAGGAAAGAGCACTGGCGACTGAGGACTGGCGACTGGGGACAGAGGACTGACGGATGAGGACTTAGGACTGAGGACAGCGGACAGCGGACAGCGGACAGAGGACATACGACTGACGAATGAGGACAGAACACTGGCGACTGAGGACTGAGGACTGACGACAGCGGACAGCGCACAGCGCACAGCGGACAGCGGACAGCGGACAGCGGACAGCGGACAGCGGAGAGCGGACAGCGGACAGCGGACAGCGGACATAGGACATAGGACATAGGACGGAGCACATACGACTGACGAATGAGGACAGAGCAATGGCGACTGAGGATTGACGAATGAGGACAGAGCACTGGCGACTGAGGACAGAGCACTGGCGACTGAGAACTGGCGAATGAGGACGGAGCACTGGCGACTGAGGACAGAAGACTGACGACAGAGGACCGAGTACTGAGGACGGAGTACTGAGGACGGAGGACTGGGGACTGAGGACTGAGGACTGAGGACAGCGGAGAGCGAACAGCGGACAGCGGACAGTGCACAGCGGACAGCGGACAGCGGAAGGCGGACAGCGGACAGCGGACAAAGGACATACGACTGACGAATGATGACAGAGCACTGGCGACTGAGGACTGACGAATGAGGACAGAGCACTGGCGACTGAGGACAAAGGACTGACGGATGAGGACTGAGGACTGAGGACAGCGGACAGCGGACAGTGGACAGCGGACAGCGGACAGCGGACAGCGGGCAGAGGACAGACGACTGACGAATGAGGACAGAGCACTGGCGACTGAGGACAGAAGACTGACGACAGAGGACCGAGTACTGAGGACTGAGGACTGAGGACTAAGGACTGAGGACTGAGGACTGAGGACGGCGGACAGCGGACAGCGGACAGCGGACAGCGGACAGCGGACAGCGGACAGCGTACAGCGTACAGCGGACAGCGGACACCGGACAGCGGACAGCGGACAGCGGACAGCGGACAGCAGACAGCGGACAGCGGACAGCGGACAGCGGACAGCGGACAGCGGACAGCGGACAGCGGACAGCGGACAGCGGACAGCGGACAGCGGACAGCGGACAGCGGACAGCGGACAGCGGACAGCGGACAGCGGACAGCGGACAGCGGAGAGCGGACAGCGGACAGCGGACAGCGGGCAGAGGACAGACGACTGACGAATGAGGAAAGAGCACTGGCGACTGAGGACTGACGAATGAGGACAGAGCACTGGCGACTGGGGACAGAGGACTGACGGATGAGGACTGAGGACAGCGGACAGCGGACAGCGGACACCGGACAGCGGACACCGGACATACGACTGACGAATGAGGAGAGAGCACTGGCGACTGAGGACAGAGGACTGACGGATGAGGACTGAGGACTGACGACAGCGGACAGCGGACAGCGGACGGCGGACAGCGGACAGCGGACATAGGACAGAGGACAGAGGACAGAGGACAGAGGACATACGACTGACGAATGAGGACAGAGCACTGGCGACTGAGGACTGACGAATGAGGACAGAGCACTGGCGACTGAGGACAGAAGACTGACGACAGAGGACCGAGTACTGAGGACTGAGGACTGAGGACGGAGGACTGGGGACTGAGGACTGAGGACTGAGGACAGCGGAGAGCGAACAGCGGACAGCGGACAGTGCACAGCGGACAGCGGACAGCGGAAGGCGGACAGCGGACAGCGGACAAAGGACATACGACTGACGAATGATGACAGAGCACTGGCGACTGAGGACTGACGAATGAGGACAGAGCACTGGCGACTGAGGACAAAGGACTGACGGATGAGGACTGAGGACTGAGGACAGCGGACAGCGGACAGTGGACAGTGGACAGCGGACAGCGGACAGCGGGCAGAGGACAGACGACTGACGAATGAGGACAGAGCACTGGCGACTGAGGACAGAAGACTGACGACAGAGGACCGAGTACTGAGGACTGAGGACTGAGGACTAAGGGACTGAGGACTGAGGACTGAGGACGGCGGACAGCGGACAGCGGACAGCGGACAGCGGACAGCGGACAGCGTACAGCGTACAGCGGACAGCGGACAGCGGACAGCGGACAGCGGACAGCGGACAGCGGACAGCGGACAGCGGACAGCAGACAGCGGACAGCGGACAGCGGACAGCGGACAGCGGACAGCGGACAGCGGACAGCGGACAGCGGACAGCGGACAGCGGACAGCGGACAGCGGACAGCGGACAGCGGACAGCGGACAGCCGACAGCGGACAGCGGACAGCGGAGAGCGGACAGCGGACAGCGGACAGCGGGCAGAGGACAGACGACTGACGAATGAGGAAAGAGCACTGGCGACTGAGGACTGACGAATGAGGACAGAGCACTGGCGACTGGGGACAGAGGACTGACGGATGAGGACTGAGGACAGCGGACAGCGGACAGCGGACACCGGACAGCGGACACCGGACATACGACTGACGAATGAGGAGAGAGCACTGGCGACTGAGGACAGAGGACTGACGGATGAGGACTGAGGACTGACGACAGCGGACAGCGGACAGCGGACAGCGGACAGCGGACATAGGACAGAGGACAGAGGACAGAGGAAATACGACTGACGAATGAGGACAGAGCACTGGCGACTGAGGACTGACGAATGAGGACAGAGCACTGGCGACTGAGGACAGAAGACTGACGACAGAGGACCGAGTACTGAGGACTGAGGACTGAGGACTGAGGACTGAGGATTGAGGACTGGGGACTGAGGACTGAGGACTGAGGACTGACGACTGAGGACTGAGTACTGAGGACAGCGGACAGCGGACAGCGGACAGCGGACAGCGGACAGCGGACAGCGGACACCGGACAGCGGACAGCGGACAGCGGACAGCGGACAGGGCACAGCGGACAGCGGACACCGGACAGCGGACAGCGGACAGCGGACAGGGCACAGCGGACAGCGGACATAGGGCAGAGGACATACTGCTGACGAATGAGGACAGCGGACAGCGGACAGGGCACAGCACAGCGGACAGCGGACAACGGACATAGGACAGAGGACTGACGAATGAGGACAGAGCACTGGCGACTGAGGACAGAAGACTGACGACAGAGGACCGAGTACTGAGGACTGAGGACTGAGGACTGAGGACTGAGGACTGAGGACTGAGGACTGAGGACTGAGGACTGAGGACTGAGGACTGAGGACTAAGGACTAAGAACTGAGGACTGAGCAATGAGGACAGCGGACAGCGGACAGCGGACAGCTGAATGCTGACAGCGGACAGCGGACATAGGACAGCGGACATAGGACAGGGGACAGAGGGCAGAGGGCAGAGGGCAGAGGGCAGAGGGCAGAGGACAGAGGACAGAGGACAGAGGACAGAGGACAGAGGACAGAGGACAGAGGACAGAGGACAGAGGACAGAGGACAGAGGACAGAGGACAGAGGACAGAGGACAGAGGACAGAGGACAGAGGACAGAGGACAGAGGACAGAGGACAGAGGACAGAGGACAGAGGACAGAGGACAGAGGACAGAGGACAGAGGACAGAGGACAGAGGACAGAGGAGAGAGGACAGAGGACAGAGGACAGAGGACAGAGGACAGAATACAGAGGACAGAGGACAGAGGACAGAGGACAGAGGACAGAGGACAGAGGACAGAGGACAGAGGACAGAGGACAGAGGACAGTGGACAGAGGGCAGAGGACAGAGGACAAAGGACAGACGACTGACGAGTGAGGACAGAGCAATGGCGACTGAGGATTGACGAATGAGGACAGAGCACTGGCGACTGAGGACAGAGCACTGGCGACTGAGGACTGGCGAATGAGGACGGAGCACTGGTGACTGAGGACAGAAGACTGACGACAGAGGACCGAGTACTGAGGACGGAGTACTGAGGACTGGGGACTGAGGACTGAGGACTGAGGACTGAGGACTGAGGACAGCGGAGAGCGAACAGCGGACAGCGGACAGCGGAAGGCGGCCAGCGGACAGAGGACATACGACTGACGAATGATGACAGAGCACTGGCGAATGAGGACTGACGAATGAGGACAGAGCACTGGCGACTGAGGACAGAGGACTGACGGATGAGGACTGAGGACAGCGGACAGCGGACAGTGGACAGCGGACAGCGGACAGCGGACAGCGGGCAGAGGACAGACGACTGACGAATGAGGACAGAGCACTGGCGACTGAGGACTGACGGATGAGGACTGAGGACAGCGGACAGCGGACAGTGGACAGCGGACAGCGGACAGCGGACAGCGGACAGAGGACATACGACTGACGGATGAGGACAGATCACTGACGGATGAGGACTGATGACTGAAGACTGAGGACAGCGGAAAGCGGACAGCGGACAGCGGACAGCGGACAGCGGACAGCGCACAGCGCACAGCGGACAGCGGACAGCGGGCAGAGGAGGGAGGACAGAGGAGAGAGGACAGACGACAGAGGACAGTCCGCTGTCCGCTGTGCGCTGTGCGCTGTGCGCTGTCCGCTGTCCGCTGTCCGCTGTGCGCTGTGCGCTGTGCGCTGTGCGCTGTGCGCTGTCCGCTGCCCGCTGTCCGCTGTCCGCTGTCCGCAGTGCGCTGTGCGCTGTCCGCTGTCCTCAGACCTCAGTCCTCATCCGTCAGTCCTCTCTCCTCAGTCGCCAGTGCTCTGTCCTCATTCGTCAGTCGTATGTCCGCTGTCCGCTGTCCGCTGTCCGCTCCCCGCTGCCCGCTGTCCGCTGTCCGCTGTCCGCTGTCCGCTGTCCTCAGTCCTCAGTCCTCATCCGTCAGTCCTCTGTCCTCAGTCGCCAGTGCTCTGTCCTCATTCGTCAGTCGTATGTCCTGTCCGCTGTCCGCTGTCCGCTGTGCGCTGTCCGCTGTCCGCTGTCCGCTGTCCTCAGTCTTCGGTCCTCATCCGTCAGTCCTCTGTCCTCACTCGCTAGTGCTCTGTCCTCATTCGTCAGTCCTCAGTCGCCAGTGCTTCTGTCCTCATTCGTCAGTCGTCTGTCCTCTGCCCGCTGTCCGCTGTCCGCTGCCCTCAGTCCTCACTCCTCAGTCCTCATCCGTCAGTCCTCTGTCCTCAGTCGCCAGTGCTCTGTCCTCATTCGTCAGTCCTCAGTCGCCAGTGCTGTGTCCTCATTCGTCTGTCCTCTGCCCGCTGTCCGCTGTCCGCTGTCCGCTGTGCACTGTCCGCTGTCCGCTGTCCTCAGTCCTCATCCGTCAGTCCTCTGTCCTCAGTCGCCAGTGCTCTGTCCTCATTCGTCAGTCCTCAGTCGCCAGTGCTCTGTCCTCATTCGTCAGTCGAATGTCCTCTGTCCGCTGTCCGCTGTCCGCTGTCCGCTGTCCTCAGTCCTCAGTCCTCAGTCCTCATCCATCAGTCCTCTGTCCTCAGTCGCCAGTGCTCTGTCCTCATTCGTCAGTCCTCAGTCGCCAGTGCTCTGTCCTCATTCGTCAGTCGTATGTCCTCTGTAATCTGTCCTCTGTCCTCTGTCCGCTGTCCTCTATCCTCTCTCCTCTGTCCTATGTCCTTTGCGCTCAGTCCTCAGTCCCCAGTCCTTATTCGTCAGTCCTCTGACCTCAGTCACCAGTGCTCAGTCCTCAGTCCTCAGTACTCGGTCCTCTGTCGTCAGTCTTCTGTCCTCAGTCACCAGTGCTCTGTCCTCATTCGTCAGTCCTCAGTCGTCAGTGCTCTGTCCTATGTCCGCTGTCCTCTGTCCGCTGTCCTTTGTGCGCTGGCCTGAGTCCGCTGTCCTCTGTCCGCTGTCCTTTGTCCGCTGTCCTTTGTCCGCTGTCCGCTGTCCGCTGTCCGCCGTCCGCCGTCCGCCGTCCGCCGTCCGCTGTCCGCTGTGCGCTGTCCGCTGTCCGCTGTCCGGTGTCCGCTGTCCGTTGTTCGCTGTCTGCTGTCTGCTGTCCGCTGTGCGCTGTCGTCTGTCCTCTGTCCTCTGCCCTCTGCCCTCTGCCCTCTGCCCTACGCCCTCTGCCCTCAGTCCTCTGTCCTCTATCCTCCCTCCTCTGTCCTCTGTCCTCTGCGCTCAGTCCTCAGTCCCCAGCCCTTATTCGTCAGTCCTCTGACCTCAGTCACCAGTGCTCAGTCCTCATTCGTCAGTCCAGAGTCGCCAGTGCTCTGTCCTCATTCGTCAGTCGTCTGTCCTTTCTCCTCTGTCCTCTGTCCTCTGTGCTCTGTCCTCTGTCCTCTGTCCTATGTCCTCTGTCCTCTGTCCTATGGGCTCTGTCCTATGTCCGCTGTCCTATGTCCGCTGTCCTATGTCCGCTGTCCGCTGTCCGCTGTCCGCTGTCCGGTGTCCGCTGTCCGCTGTCCGCTGTCCGCTGTCCGCTGTCCGCTGTCCGCTGTCCGCTGTCCGCTGTCCGCTGTCCGCTGTCCGCTGTCCGCTGCCCGGCGTCCGCCGTCCGCCGTCCGCCGTGTGCCGTCCGCTCCTCGTCGTCAAGCTCTCGTTGCGTGAAGACGTGTTTCGAAATCTGCGGAAATCGAAATTGCGAATTTAGTTACGGTGACTCGATTATATTATTGTGATACCCAGTGGTTTGTGAGTTGTTTACGACGTTTGTCGTAAACAAGGTAATAAGCGCGACCCTTGCGGTACTTTGTTTCTGCGAGTTGTTTACGACATTTAGTCGTAAACAAAGTAATTAGTCCCTTTACGGCGATTTGTTAACGTGACTAAGTGACCCTTACGGTACCTTGTTTTCTCGAGTGCGTGTTGTTTACGGCGCAAGTCGTAAACAAAGTAATTAAGGACTGACGGCAGATGGCTGAGGGTAGAGTACAGATGTTGGAGGACATAGGACTGACGCCTGAGGATTGAGGACGGAGGACTTACGCCGGGGACTGAAGACAGAGGACAGAGGACAGAGGACAGAGGACAGCGGACAGCGGACAGCGGACAGCACACAGCGGACAGCGCACAGCGGACAGCGGACAGCGGACAGCGGGCAGAGGACAGACGACTGACGAATGAGGAAAGAGCACTGGCGACTGAGGACTGACGAATGAGGACAGAGCACTGGCGACTGGGGACAGAGGACTGACGGATGAGGACTGAGGACAGCGGACAACGGACAGCGGACAGCGGACAGCGGACACCGGACAGCGGACACCGGACATACGACTGACGAATGAGGACAGAGCACTGGCGACTGAGGACAGAGGACTGACGGATGAGGACTGAGGACTGACGACAGCGGACAGCGGACAGCGGACATAGGACATAGGACAGAGGACAGAGGACATACGACTGACGAATGAGGACAGAGCACTGGCGACTGAGGACAGAGGACTGACGGATGAGGACTGAGGACAGCGGACAGCGGACAGTGAACAGCGGACAGCGGACATAGGACAGGGGACAGAGGACAGAGGACAGAGGGCAGAGGGCAGAGGGCAGAGGACAGAGGACAGAGGACATAGGACAGAGGACAGAGGACAGAGGAGAGAGGACAGAGCACAGAGGACAGAGGACAGAGGACAGAGGACAGAGGACAGAGGACAGAGGACAGAGGACAGAGGACAGAGGACAGAGGACAGAGGACAGAGGACAGAGGACAGAGGACAGAGGACAGTGGACAGAGGGCAGAGGACAGAGGACAAAGGACAGACGACTGACGAAGGAGGACAGAGCAATGGCGACTGAGGACTGACGAATGAGGACAGAGCACTGGCGACTGAGGACAGAGCACTGGCGACTGAGGACTGACTAATGAGGACGGAGCACTGGCGACTGAGGAGTGACGAATGAGGACAGAGCACTGTCGACTGAGGACAGAGGACTGACGGATGAGGACTGAGGACAGCGGACAGCGGACAGTGGACAGTGGACAGCGGACAGCGGACAGCGAACAGCGGACAGCGGACAGCGGGGAGAGGACAGACGACTGATGAATGAGGACAGAGCACTGGCGACTGAGGACTGACGAATGAGGACAGAGCACTGGCGACTGAGGACAGAGGACTGACGGATGAGGACTGAGGACAGCGGACAGCGGACAGCGGGCAGAGGACAGACGACTGACGAATGAGGACAGAGCACTGGCGACTGAGGACAGAGCACTGGCGACTGAGGACTGGCGAATGAGGACGGAGCACTGGTGACTGAGGACAGAAGACTGACGACAGAGGACCGAGTACTGAGGACCGAGTACTGAGGACTGGGGACTGAGGACTGAGGACCGAGGACTGAGGACAGAGGACTGAGGACAGCGGAGAGCGGACAGCGGACAGCGGACAGTGGACAGCGGATAGCGGACAGCGGACAGCGGACAGCGGGCAGAGGACAGACGACTGACGAATGAGGACAGAGCACTGGCGACTGAGGACTGACGAATGAGGACAGAGCACTGGCGACTGAGGACAGAGGACTGACGGATGAGGACTGAGGACAGCGGACAGTGGACAGCGGACAGCGGACAGCGGACAGCGGACAGCGGACAGCGGACAGCGGACAGCGGACAGCGGACAGCGGACAGCGGACAGAGGAGAGAGGACATACGACTGACGGATGAGGACAGAGCACTGACGGATGAGGACTGATCACTGAAGACTGAGGACAGCGGACAGCGGACAGCGGACAGCGCACAGCGCACAGCGCACAGCGCACAGCGCACAGCGCACAGCGGACAGCGGACAGCGGGCAGAGCAGGGAGGACAGAGGAGAGAGGACAGACGACAGAGGACAGTCCGCTGTCCGCTGTCCGCTGTCCGCTGTCCGCTGTGCGCTGTCCGCTGTCCGCTGTGCGCTGTGCGCTGTCCGCTGTCCGCTGTCCTCAGACCTCAGTCCTCATCCGTCAGTCCTCTCTCCTCAGTCGCCAGTGCTCTGTCCTCATTCGTCAGTCGTATGTCCTCTGTCCGCTGCCCGCTGTCCGCTGTCCGCTGTCCGGTGTCGGCTGTCCGCTGTCCGCTGTGCGCTGTCCGCTGTCCGCTGTCCTCAGTCTTCGGTCCTCATCCGTCAGTCCTCTGTCCTCAGTGGCCAGTGCTCTCTCCTCATTCGTCAGTCCTCAGTCGCCAGTGCTCTGTCCTCATTCGTCAGTCGTCTGTCCTCTGCCCGCTGTCCGCTGTCCGCTGTCCTCAGCCCTCACTTCTCAGTCCTCATCCGTCAGTCCTCTGTCCTCAGTCGCCAGTGCTCTGTCCTCATTCGTCAGTCCTCAGTCGCCAGTGCTGTGTCCTCATTCGTCTGTCCTCTGCCCGCTGTCCGCTGTCCGCTGTCCGCTGTGCACTGTCCGCTGTCCGCTGTCCGCTGTCCTCAGTCCTCATCCGTCAGTCCTCTGTCCTCAGTCGCCAGTGCTCTGTCCTCATTCGTCAGTCGTATGTCCTCTGTCCGCTGCCCGCTGTCCGCTGTCCGCTGTCCTCAGTCCTCAGTCCTCAGTCCTCAGTCCCCAGTCCTCCGTCCTCAGTACTCCGTCCTCAGTACTTGGTCCTCTGTCGTCAGTCTTCTGTCCTCAGTCACCAGTGCTCTGTCCTCATTCGCCAGTCCTCAGTCGCCAGTGCTCTGTCCTCAGTCGCCAGTGCTCTGTCCTCATTCGTCAGTCGTCTGTCCTCTGCCCGCTGTCCGCTGTCCGCTGTCCTCAGTCCTCATCCGTCAGTCCTCTGTCCTCAGTCGCCAGTGCTCTGTCCTCATTCGTCAGTCCTCAGTCGCCAGTGCTCTGTCCTCATTCATCAGTCGTCTGTCCTCTCCCCGCTGTCCGCTGTCCGCTGTCTACTGTCCACTGTCCGCTGTCCGCTGTCCTCAGTCCTCATCCGTCAGTCCTCTGTCCTCAGTCGACAGAGCTCTGTCCTCATTCGTCACTCCTCAGTCGCCAGTGCTCCGTCCTCATTCGTCAGTCCTCAGTCGCCAGTGCTCTGTCCTCAGTCGCCAGTGCTCTGTCCTCATTCGTCAGTCCTCAGTCGCCATTGCTCTGTCCTCCTTCGTCAGTCGTCTGTCCTTTGTCCTCTGTGCTCTGTCCTCTGCCCTCTGTCCTCTGTCCTCTGTCCTCTGTCCTCTGTCCTCTGTCCTCTGTCCTCTGTCCTCTGTCCTCTGTCCGCTGTCCGCTGTCCGCCTTCCGCTGTCCGCTGTCCGCTGTCCGCTGTCCGCTGTCCGCTGTCCACTGTCCGCTGTCCTCAGTCCTCAGTTCCCAGTGCTCCGTCCTCAGTACACCGTCCTCAGTACTCGGTCCTCTGTCGTCAGTCTTCTGTCCTCAGTCACCAGTGCTCTGTCCTCATTCGCCAGTCCTCAGTCGCCAGTGCTCTGTCCTCAGTCGCCAGTGCTCTGTCCTCATTCGTCAGTCCTCACTCGCCATTGCTCTGTCCTCCTTCGTCAGTCGTCTGTCCTTTGTCCTCTGTGCTCTGTCCTCTGTCCTCTGTCCTCTGTCCTCTGTCCTCTGTCCTCTGTCCTCTGTCCTCTGTCCTCTGTCCTCTGTCCTCTGTCCTCTGTCCTCTGTCCTCTCTCCTCTGTCCTCTGTCCTCTGTCCTCTGTCCTCTGTCCTCTGTCCTCTCTCCTCTCTCCTCTGTCCTCTGTCCTCTGTCCTCTGTCCTCTGTCCTCTGTCCTCTGTCCTCTGTCCTCCGTCCTCTGCCCTCTGTCCTCTGCCCGCTGTCCTATGTCCTATGTCCGCTGTCCTCAGTCCTCAGTCCTCAGTACTCATCCGTCAGTCCTCTGTCCTCAGTCGCCAGTGCTCTGTCCTCATTCGTCAGTCCTCAGTCGCCAGTGCTCTGTCCTCATTCGTCAGTCGTATGTCCTCTGTCCTCTGTCCGCTGTCCTCTATCCTCTCTCCTCTGTCCTATGTCCTTTGCGCTCAGTCCTCAGTCCCCAGTCCTTATTCGTCAGTCCTCTGACCTCAGTCACCAGTGCTCAGTCCTCAGTCCTCAGTACTCGGTCCTCTGTCGTGAGTCTTCTGTCCTCAGTCGCCAGTGCTCTGTCCTCATTCGTCAGTCCTCAGTCGGCAGTGGTCTGTCCTCATTCGTCAGTCGTCTGTCGTCTGTCCTCTGTCCTCTGTCCTCTGTCCGCTGTCCGCTGTCCGTTGTCCGCTGTCCGCTGTGCGCTGTCCGCTGTCCGCTGTCCGCTGTCCGCTGTCCGCTGTCCGCTGTCCGCTGTCCGCTGTCCTCAGTCCTCAGTCCTCATCCGTCAGTCCTCTGTCCTCAGTCGCCAGTGCTCTGTCCTCATTCGTCAGTCGTATATCCTCTGTCCTCTGTCCTCTATCCGCTGTCCTCTATCCTCTCTCCTCTGTCCTATGTCCTTTGCGCTCAGTCCTCAGTCCCCAGTCCTTATTCGTCAGTCCTCTGACCTCAGTCACCAGTGCTCAGTCCTCATTCGTCAGTCCAGAGTCGCCAGTGCTCTGTCCTCATTCGTCAGTCGTCTGTCCTTTGTCCTCTGTCCTCTGTCCTCTGTCCTATGTCCTCTGTCCTCTGTCCTCTGTCCTCTGTGCTCTGTCCGCTGTCCTATGTCCGCTGTCCTATGTCCGCTGTCCTATCTCCGCTGTCCGCTGTCCTATGTCCGCTGTCCTATGTCCGCTGTCCTATGTCCACTGTCCGCTGTCCTATGTCCGCTGTCCTATGTCCGCTGTCCGCTGTCCGGTGTCCGCTGTCCGCTGTCCGCTGTCCGCTGTCCGCTGTCCGCGGTCCGCTGTCCGCGGTCCGCTGTCCGCGGTCCGCTGTCCGCGGTCCGCTGTCCGCGGTCCGCTGTCCGCTGTCCGCTGTCCGCTGTCCGCTGTCCGCTGTCCGCTGTCCGCTGTCCGCCGTCCGCCGTCCGCCGTCCGCCGTCCGCCGTCCGCTCCTCGTCGTCAAGCTCTCGTTGCGTGAAGACGTGTTTCGAAATCTGCGGAAATCGAAATTGCGAATTTAGTTACGGTGACTCGATTATATTATTGTGATACCCAGTGGTTTGTGAGTTGTTTACGACGTTTGTCGTAAACAAGG
The DNA here is from genome assembly GCF_905115235.1 of Hermetia illucens. Taxonomy (NCBI): domain Eukaryota; kingdom Metazoa; phylum Arthropoda; class Insecta; order Diptera; family Stratiomyidae; genus Hermetia; species Hermetia illucens. Next base: position 112,706 of record NW_024037038.1, on the reverse strand, counting down.
TAATAAGCGCGACCCTTGCGGTACTTTGTTTTTGCGAGTTGTTTACGACATTTAGTCGTAAACAAAGTAATTAGTCCCTTTACGGTGATTTGTTAACGTGACTAAGTGACCCTTACGGTACCTTGTTTTCTCGAGTGCGTGTTGTTTACGGCCGCAAGTCGTAAACAAAGTAATTAAGGACTGACGGCAGATGGCTGAGGGTAGAGTACAGATGTTGGAGGACATAGGACTGACGACTGAGGATTGAGGACGGAGGACTTACGCCGGGGACTGAAGACAGAGGACAGAGGACAGAGGACAGAGGACAGAGGACAGAGGACAGAGGACAGAGGACAGAGGACAGAGGACAGAGGACAGAGGACAGCGGACAGCGGACAGCGGACAGCGGACAGCGGACAGCGGGCAGAGGACAGACGACTGACGAATGAGGAAAGAGCACTGGCGACTGAGGACTGACGAATGAGGACAGAGCACTGGCGACTGGGGACAGAGGACTGACGGATGAGGACTGAGGACAGCGGACAGCGGACAGCGGACACCGGACAGCGGACACCGGACATACGACTGACGAATGAGGAGAGAGCACTGGCGACTGAGGACAGAGGACTGACGGATGAGGACTGAGGACTGACGACAGCGGACAGCGGACAGCGGACAGCGGACAGCGGACATAGGACAGAAGGACAGAGGACAGAGGACATACGACTGACGAATGAGGACAGAGCACTGGCGACTGAGGACTGACGAATGAGGACAGAGCACTGGCGACTGAGGACAGAAGACTGACGACAGAGGACCGAGTACTGAGGACTGAGGACTGAGGACTGAGGACTGAGGACTGAGGACTGAGGACTGGGGACTGAGGACTGAGGACTGAGGACTGAGGACTGACGACTGAGGACTGAGTACTGAGGACAGCAGACAGCGGACAGCGGACAGCGGACAGGGCACAGCGGACAGCGGACACCGGACAGCGGACAGCGGACAGCGGACAGCGGACAGCGGACAGCGGACAGGGCACAGCGGACAGCGGACACCGGACAGCGGACAGCGGACAGCGGACAGGGCACAGCGGACATAGGGCAGAGGACATACTGCTGACGAATGAGGACAGCGGACAGCGGACAGGGCACAGCGGACAGCGGACAACGGACATAGGACAGAGGACTGACGAATGAGGACAGAGCACTGGCGACTGAGGACAGAAGACTGACGACAGAGGACCGAGTACTGAGGACTGAGGACTGAGGACTGAGGACTGAGGACTGAGGACTGAGGACTGAGGACTGAGGACTGAGGACTGAGGACTGAGGACTGAGGACTGAGGACTAAGGACTAAGAACTGAGGACTGAGCAATTAGGACAGCGGACAGCGGACAGCGGACAGCTGAATGCTGACAGCGGACAGCGGACATAGGACAGCGGACATAGGACAGGGGACAGAGGGCAGAGGGCAGAGGGCAGAGGGCAGAGGGCAGAGGACAGAGGACAGAGGACAGAGGACAGAGGACAGAGGACAGAGGACAGAGGACAGAGGACAGAGGACAGAGGACAGAGGACAGAGGACAGAGGACAGAGGACAGAGGACAGAGGACAGAGGACAGAGGACAGAGGACAGAGGACAGAGGACAGAGGACAGAGGACAGAGGACAGAGGACAGAGGACAGAGGACAGAGGACAGAGGACAGAGGACAGAGGACAGAGGAGAGAGGACAGAGGACAGAGGACAGAGGACAGAGGACAGAATACAGAGGACAGAGGACAGAGGACAGAGGACAGAGGACAGAGGACAGAGGACAGAGGACAGTGGACAGAGGGCAGAGGACAGAGGACAAAGGACAGACGACTGACGAGTGAGGACAGAGCAATGGCGACTGAGGATTGACGAATGAGGACAGAGCACTGGCGACTGAGGACAGAGCACTGGCGACTGAGGACTGGCGAATGAGGACGGAGCACTGGTGACTGAGGACAGAAGACTGACGACAGAGGACCGAGTACTGAGGACGGAGTACTGAGGACTGGGGACTGAGGACTGAGGACTGAGGACTGAGGACTGAGGACTGAGGACAGCGGAGAGCGAACAGCGGACAGCGGACAGCGGACAGCGGAAGGCGGCCAGCGGACAGAGGACATACGACTGACGAATGATGACAGAGCACTGGCGAATGAGGACTGACGAATGAGGACAGAGCACTGGCGACTGAGGACAGAGGACTGACGGATGAGGACTGAGGACAGCGGAAAGCGGACAGCGGACAGCGGACAGCGGACAGCGGACAGCGGACAGCGCACAGCGCACAGCGGACAGCGGACAGCGGGCAGAGGAGAGAGGACAGACGACAGAGGACAGTCCGCTGTGCGCTGTGCGCTGTCCGCTGTCCGCTGTGCGCTGTGCGCTGTGCGCTGTCCGCTGCCCGCTGTCCGCTGTCCGCTGTCCGCAGTGCGCTGTGCGCTGTCCGCTGTCCTCAGACCTCAGTCCTCATGCGTCAGTCCTCTCTCCTCAGTCGGCAGTGCTCTGTCCTCATTCGTCAGTCGTATGTCCTCTGTCCGCTGTCCGCTGTCCGCTGTCCGCTGCCCGCTGCCCGCTGTCCGCTGTCCGCTGTCCGCTGTCCTCAGTCCTCAGTCCTCATCCGTCAGTCCTCTGTCCTCAGTCGCCAGTGCTCTGTCCTCATTCGTCAGTCGTATGTCCGCTGTCCGCTGTCCGCTGTCCGCTGTGCGCTGTCCGCTGTCCGCTGTCCTCAGTCTTCGGTCCTCATCCGTCAGTCCTCTGTCCTCACTCGCTAGTGCTCTGTCCTCATTCGTCAGTCCTCAGTCGCCAGTGCTCTGTCCTCATTCGTCAGTCGTCTGTCCTCTGCCCGCTGTCCGCTGTCCGCTGTCCTCAGTCCTCACTCCTCAGTCCTCATCCGTCAGTCCTCTGTCCTCAGTCGCCAGTGCTCTGTCCTCATTCGTCAGTCCTCAGTCGCCAGTGCTGTGTGCTCATTCGTCTGTCCTCTGCCCGCTGTCCGCTGTCCGCTGTCCGCTGTCCGCTGTGCACTGTCCGCTGTCCGCTGTCCTCAGTCCTCTGTCCTCAGTCGCCAGTGCTCTGTCCTCATTCGTCAGTCCTCAGTCGCCAGTGCTCTGTCCTCATTCGTCAGTCGAATGTCCTCTGTCCGCTGTCCGCTGTCCGCTGTCCGCTGTCCTCAGTCCTCAGTCCTCAGTCCTCAGTCCTCATCCGTCAGTCCTCTGTCCTCAGTCGCCAGTGCTCTGTCCTCATTCGTCAGTCCTCAGTCGCCAGTGCTCTGTCCTCATTCGTCAGTCGTATGTCCTCTGTAATCTGTCCTCTGTCCTCTGTCCTCTGTCCGCTGTCCTCTATCCTCTCTCCTCTGTCCTATGTCCTTTGCGCTCAGTCCTCAGTCCCCAGTCCTTATTCGTCAGTCCTCTGACCTCAGTCACCAGTGCTCAGTCCTCAGTCCTCAGTACTCGGTCCTCTGTCGTCAGTCTTCTGTCCTCAGTCACCAGTGCTCTGTCCTCATTCGTCAGTCCTCAGTCGTCAGTGCTCTGTCCTATGTCCGCTGTCCTCTGTCCGCTGTCCTTTGTGCGCTGGCCTCAGTCCGCTGTCCTCTGTCCGCTGTCCTTTGTCCGCTGTCCTTTGTCCGCTGTCCGCCGTCCGCCGTCCGCCGTCCGCCGTCCGCCGTCCGCTGTCCGCTGTGCGCTGTCCGCTGTCCGCTGTCCGCTGTCCGCTGTCCGTTGTTCGCTGTCTGCTGTCTGCTGTCCACTGTGCGCTGTCGTCTGTCCTCTGTCCTCTGCCCTCTGCCCTCTGCCCTCTGCCCTATGCCCTCTTCCCTCAGTCCTCTGTCCTCTATCCTCCCTCCTCTGTCCTCTGTCCTCTGCGCTCAGTCCTCAGTCCCCAGCCCTTATTCGTCAGTCCTCTGACCTCAGTCACCAGTGCTCAGTCCTCATTCGTCAGTCCAGAGTCGCCAGTGCTCTGTCCTCATTCGTCAGTCGTCTGTCCTTTGTCCTCTGTCCTCTGTCCTATGTCCTCTGTCCTCTGTCCTATGGGCTCTGTCCTATGTCCGCTGTCCGCTGTCCTATGTCCGCTGTCCGCTGTCCGCTGTCCGGTGTCCGCTGTCCGCTGTCCGCTGTCCGCTGTCCGCTGTCCGCTGTCCGCTGTCCGCTGCCCGGCGTCCGCCGTCCGCCGTGTGACGTCCGCTCCTCGTCGTCAAGCTCTCGTTGCGTGAAGACGTGTTTCGAAATCTGCGGAAATCGAAATTGCGAATTTAGTTACGGTGACTCGATTATATTATTGTGATACCCAGTGGTTTGTGAGTTGTTTACGACGTTTGTCGTAAACAAGGTAATAAGCGCGACCCTTGCGGTACTTTGTTTCTGCGAGTTGTTTACGACATTTAGTCGTAAACAAAGTAATTAGTCCCTTTACGGCGATTTGTTAACGTGACTAAGTGACCCTTACGGTACCTTGTTTTCTCGAGTGCGTGTTGTTTACGGCGCAAGTCGTAAACAAAGTAATTAAGGACTGACGGCAGATGGCTGAGGGTAGAGTACAGATGTTGGAGGACATAGGACTGACGCCTGAGGATTGAGGACGGAGGACTTACGCCGGGGACTGAAGACAGAGGACAGAGGACAGAGGACAGAGGACAGAGGACAGCGGACAGCGGACAGCGGACAGCACACAGCGGACAGCGCACAGCGGACAGCGGACAGCGGACAGCGGACAGCGGGCAGAGGACAGACGACTGACGAATGAGGAAAGAGCACTGGCGACTGAGGACTGACGAATGAGGACAGAGCACTGGCGACTGGGGACAGAGGACTGACGGATGAGGACTGAGGACAGCGGACAACGGACAGCGGACAGCGGACAGCGGAGCGACACCGGACAGCGGACACCGGACATACGACTGACGAATGAGGACAGAGCACTGCCGACTGAGGACAGAGGACTGACGGATGAGGACTGAGGACTGACGACAGCGGACAGCGGACAGCGAACAGCGGACATAGGACATAGGACAGAGGACAGAGGACATACGACTGACGAATGAGGACAGAGCACTGGCGACTGAGGACAGAGGACTGACGGATGAGGACTGAGGACAGCGGACAGCGGACAGTGCACAGCGGACAGCGGACATAGTACAGGGACAGCGGACAGCGGACAGCGGACAGCGGACAGCGGACAGCGGACAGCGGACAGAGGACATAGGACAGAGGAGAGAGGACAGAGCACAGCGGACAGCGGACAGAGGACAGAGGACAGAGGACAGAGGACAGAGGACAGAGGACAGAGGACAGAGGACAAAGGACAGACGACTGACGAAGGAGGACAGAGCAATGGCGACTGAGGACTGACGAATGAGGACAGAGCACTGGCGACTGAGGACAGAGCACTGGCGACTGAGGACTGACTAATGAGGACGGAGCACTGGCGACTGAGGAGTGACGAATGAGGACAGAGCACTGTCGACTGAGGACAGAGGACTGACGGATGAGGACTGAGGACAGCGGACAGCGGACAGTGGACAGTGGACAGCGGACAGCGGACAGCGGACAGCGGACAGCGGACAGCGGGGAGAGGACAGACGACTGATGAATGAGGACAGAGCACTGGCGACTGAGGACTGACGAATGAGGACAGAGCACTGGCGACTGAGGACAGAGGACTGACGGATGAGGACTGAGGACAGCGGACAGCGGACAGCGGGCAGAGGACAGACGACTGACGAAGGAGGACAGAGCACTGGCGACTGAGGACAGAGCACTGGCGACTGAGGACTGGCGAATGAGGACGGAGCACTGGTGACTGAGGACAGAAGACTGACGACAGAGGACCGAGTACTGAGGACCGAGTACTGAGGACTGGGGACTGAGGACTGAGGACTGAGGACAGAGGACTGAGGACAGCGGAGAGCGGACAGCGGACAGCGGACAGTGGACAGCGGATAGCGGACAGCGGACAGCGGGCAGAGGACAGACGACTGACGAATGAGGACAGAGCACTGGCGACTGAGGACTGACGAATGAGGACAGAGCACTGGCGACTGAGGACAGAGGACTGACGGATGAGGACTGAGGACAGCGGACAGTGGACAGCGGACAGCGGACAGCGGACAGCGGACAGCGGACAGCGGACAGCGGACAGCGGACAGCGGACAGCGGACAGCGGACAGAGGACAGAGGACATACGACTGACGGATGAGGACAGAGCACTGACGGATGAGGACTGATCACTGAAGACTGAGGACAGCGGACAGCGGACAGCGGACAGCGCACAGCGCACAGCGCACAGCGCACAGCGCACAGCGGACAGCGGACAGCGGGCAGAGCAGGGAGGACAGAGGAGAGAGGACAGACGACAGAGGACAGTCCGCTGTCCGCTGTCCGCTGTCCGCTGTCCGCTGTGCGCTGTCCGCTGTCCGCTGTGCGCTGTGCGCTGTCCGCTGTCCGCTGTCCTCAGACCTCAGTCCTCATCCGTCAGTCCTCTCTCCTCAGTCGCCAGTGCTCTGTCCTCATTCGTCAGTCGTATGTCCTCTGTCCGCTGCCCGCTGTCCGCTGTCCGGTGTCCGCTGTCCGCTGTCCGCTGTCCGCTGTCCGCTGTCCGCTGTCCGCTGTGCGCTGCCCGCTGTCCGCTGTCCTCAGTCTTCGGTCCTCATCCGTCAGTCCTCTGTCCTCAGTGGCCAGTGCTCTCTCCTCATTCGTCAGTCCTCAGTCGCCAGTGCTCTGTCCTCATTCGTCAGTCGTCTGTCCTCTGCCCGCTGTCCGCTGTCCGCTGTCCGCTGTCCTCAGCCCTCACTTCTCAGTCCTCATCCGTCAGTCCTCTGTCCTCAGTCGCCAGTGCTCTGTCCTCATTCGTCAGTCCTCAGTCGCCAGTGCTGTGTCCTCATTCGTCTGTCCTCTGCCCGCTGTCCGCTGTCCGCTGTCCGCTGTCCGCTGTGCACTGTCCGCTGTCCGCTGTCCTCAGTCCTCATCCGTCAGTCCTCTGTCCTCAGTCGCCAGTGCTCTGTCCTCATTCGTCAGTCGTATGTCCTCTGTCCGCTGCCCGCTGTCCGCTGTCCGCTGTCCGCTGTCCTCAGTCCTCAGTCCTCAGTCCTCAGTCCTCAGTCCCCAGTCCTCCGTCCTCAGTACTCCGTCCTCAGTACTTGGTCCTCTGTCGTCAGTCTTCTGTCCTCAGTCACCAGTGCTCTGTCCTCATTCGCCAGTCCTCAGTCGCCAGTGCTCTGTCCTCAGTCGCCAGTGCTCTGTCCTCTTCCTCGTCTCTGTCCTCTGCCCTCTGTCCCTGTCCTCTGTCCTCTGTCCTCTCTCGTCTCCTCTGTCCTCTGTCCCTCTGTCCTCATTCCGTCAGTCCTCTGTCCCCTGTCCTCGTCCTCTGTCCTCTGTCCTCTGTCCTCTTCCCCTGTCCCTGTCCCTGTCTCTGTCCCTGTCCCCTGTCCCTGTCCTCATCCCTCCTCGTCACGTCCTCTGTCCTCAGTTCTGTCCTCTGTCCCTCTCCTCGTCCTCCTGTCCTCTGCCCTGTCCTCATGTCGCTGCCTCTGTCGCCGTCCTCTGTCCTCTGTCCCAGTGCTCTGTCCTCTGTCGTCTGTCCCTCTCGTCCCTTCCTCTGTCCTCCTTCGTCTGTCGCTTGTCGCCTCTGTCCTCTGTCCTCTGTCCTCTGTCCTCTGTCCTCTGTCCTCTGTCCTCTGTCCCTGTCCTCTGTCCTCTGTCCTCTGTCCTCTGTCCTCTGTCCGCTGTCCGCTGTCCGCCTTCCGCTGTCCGCTGTCCGCTGTCCGCTGTCCGCTGTCCGCTGTCCGCTGTCCTCAGTCCTCAGTTCCCAGTGCTCCGTCCTCAGTACACCGTCCTCAGTACTCGGTCCTCTGTCGTCAGTCTTCTGTCCTCAGTCACCAGTGCTCTGTCCTCATTCGCCAGTCCTCAGTCGCCAGTGCTCTGTCCTCAGTCGCCAGTGCTCTGTCCTCATTCGTCAGTCCTCACTCGCCATTGCTCTGTCCTCCTTCGTCAGTCGTCTGTCCTTTGTCCTCTGTGCTCTGTCCTCTGTCCTCTGTCCTCTGTCCTCTGTCCTCTGTCCTCTGTCCTCTGTCCTCTGTCCTCTGTCCTCTGTCCTCTGTCCTCTGTCCTCTGTCCTCTCTCCTCTCTCCTCTGTCCTCTGTCCTCTGTCCTCTGTCCTCTGTCCTCTGTCCTCTGTCCTCCGTCCTCTGCCCTCTGTCCTCTGCCCGCTGTCCTATGTCCTATGTCCGCTGTCCTCAGTCCTCAGTCCTCAGTACTCATCCGTCAGTCCTCTGTCCTCAGTCGCCAGTGCTCTGTCCTCATTCGTCAGTCCTCAGTCGCCAGTGCTCTGTCCTCATTCGTCAGTCGAATGTCCTCTGTCCGCTGTCCGCTGTCCGCTGTCCGCTGTCCTCAGTCCTCAGTCCTCAGTCCTCAGTCCTCATCCGTCAGTCCTCTGTCCTCAGTCGCCAGTGCTCTGTCCTCATTCGTCAGTCCTCAGTCGCCAGTGCTCTGTCCTCATTCGTCAGTCGTATGTCCTCTGTAATCTGTCCTCTGTCCTCTGTCCGCTGTCCTCTATCCTCTCTCCTCTGTCCTATGTCCTTTGCGCTCAGTCCTCAGTCCCCAGTCCTTATTCGTCAGTCCTCTGACCTCAGTCACCAGTGCTCAGTCCTCAGTCCTCAGTACTCGGTCCTCTGTCGTCAGTCTTCTGTCCTCAGTCACCAGTGCTCTGTCCTCATTCGTCAGTCCTCAGTCGTCAGTGCTCTGTCCTATGTCCGCTGTCCTCTGTCCGCTGTCCTTTGTGCGCTGGCCTCAGTCCGCTGTCCTCTGTCCGCTGTCCTTTGTCCGCTGTCCTTTGTCCGCTGTCCGCCGTCCGCCGTCCGCCGTCCGCCGTCCGCCGTCCGCCGTCCGCTGTCCGCTGTGCGCTGTCCGCTGTCCGCTGTCCGCTGTCCGCTGTCCGTTGTTCGCTGTCTGCTGTCTGCTGTCCGCTGTGCGCTGTCGTCTGTCCTCTGTCCTCTGCCCTCTGCCCTCTGCCCTCTGCCCTATGCCCTCTGCCCTCAGTCCTCTGTCCTCTATCCTCCCTCCTCTGTCCTCTGTCCTCTGCGCTCAGTCCTCAGTCCCCAGCCCTTATTCGTCAGTCCTCTGACCTCAGTCACCAGTGCTCAGTCCTCATTCGTCAGTCCAGAGTCGCCAGTGCTCTGTCCTCATTCGTCAGTCGTCTGTCCTTTGTCCTCTGTCCTCTGTCCTATGTCCTCTGTCCTCTGTCCTATGGGCTCTGTCCTATGTCCGCTGTCCGCTGTCCTATGTCCGCTGTCCGCTGTCCGCTGTCCGGTGTCCGCTGTCCGCTGTCCGCTGTCCGCTGTCCGCTGTCCGCTGTCCGCTGTCCGCTGTCCGCTGTCCGCTGTCCGCTGTCCGCTGTCCGCTGTCCGCTGTCCGCTGTCCGCTGTCCGCTGCCCGGCGTCCGCCGTCCGCCGTGTGCCGTCCGCTCCTCGTCGTCAAGCTCTCGTTGCGTGAAGACGTGTTTCGAAATCTGCGGAAATCGAAATTGCGAATTTAGTTACGGTGACTCGATTATATTATTGTGATACCCAGTGGTTTGTGAGTTGTTTACGACGTTTGTCGTAAACAAGGTAATAAGCGCGACCCTTGCGGTACTTTGTTTCTGCGAGTTGTTTACGACATTTAGTCGTAAACAAAGTAATTAGTCCCTTTACGGCGATTTGTTAACGTGACTAAGTGACCCTTACGGTACCTTGTTTTCTCGAGTGCGTGTTGTTTACGGCGCAAGTCGTAAACAAAGTAATTAAGGACTGACGGCAGATGGCTGAGGGTAGAGTACAGATGTTGGAGGACATAGGACTGACGCCTGAGGATTGAGGACGGAGGACTTACGCCGGGGACTGAAGACAGAGGACAGAGGACAGAGGACAGAGGACAGAGGACAGAGGACAACGGACAGCGGACAGCGGACAGCACACAGCGGACAGCGCACAGCGGACAGCGGACAGCGGACAGCGGACAGCGGACAGCGGACAGCGGACAGCGGGCAGAGGACAGACGACTGACGAATGAGGAAAGAGCACTGGCGACTGAGGACTGACGAATGAGGACAGAGCACTGGCGACTGGGGACAGAGGACTGACGGATGAGGACTGAGGACAGCGGACAACGGACAGCGGACAGCGGACAGCGGACACCGGACAGCGGACACCGGACATACGACTGACGAATGAGGACAGAGCACTGCCGACTGAGGACAGAGGACTGACGGATGAGGACTGAGGACTGACGACAGCGGACAGCGGACAGCGGACATAGGACATAGGACAGAGGACAGAGGACATACGACTGACGAATGAGGACAGAGCACTGGCGACTGAGGACTGACGGATGAGGACTGAGGACAGCGGACAGCGGACAGTGAACAGCGGACAGCGGACATAGGACAGGGGACAGAGGACAGAGGACAGAGGGCAGAGGGCAGAGGGCAGAGGACAGAGGACAGAGGACAGAGGACAGAGGAGAGAGGACAGAGCACAGAGGACAGAGGACAGAGGACAGAGGACAGAGGACAGAGGACAGAGGACAGAGGACAGAGGACAGAGGACAGAGGACAGAGGACAGAGGACAGAGGACAGTGGACAGAGGGCAGAGGACAGAGGACAAAGGACAGACGACTGACGAAGGAGGACAGAGCAATGGCGACTGAGGACTGACGAATGAGGACAGAGCACTGGCGACTGAGGACAGAGCACTGGCGACTGAGGACTGACTAATGAGGACGGAGCACTGGCGACTGAGGAGTGACGAATGAGGACAGAGCACTGTCGACTGAGGACAGAGGACTGACGGATGAGGACTGAGGACAGCGGACAGCGGACAGTGGACAGTGGACAGCGGACAGCGGACAGCGGACAGCGGACAGCGGGGAGAGGACAGACGACTGATGAATGAGGACAGAGCACTGGCGACTGAGGACTGACGAATGAGGACAGAGCACTGGCGACTGAGGACAGAGGACTGACGGATGAGGACTGAGCACAGCGGACAGCGGACAGCGGGCAGAGGACAGACGACTGACGAATGAGGACAGAGCACTGGCGACTGAGGACAGAGCACTGGCGACTGAGGACTGGCGAATGAGGACGGAGCACTGGTGACTGAGGACAGAAGACTGACGACAGAGGACCGAGTACTGAGGACCGAGTACTGAGGACTGGGGACTGAGGACTGAGGACTGAGGACTGAGGACAGAGGACTGAGGACAGCGGAGAGCGGACAGCGGACAGCGGACAGTGGACAGCGGATAGCGGACAGCGGACAGCGGACAGCGGGCAGAGGACAGACGACTGACGAATGAGGACAGAGCACTGGCGACTGAGGACTGACGAATGAGGACAGAGCACTGGCGACTGAGGACAGAGGACTGACGGATGAGGACTGAGGACAGCGGACAGTGGACAGCGGACAGCGGACAGCGGACAGCGGACAGCGGACAGCGGACAGCGGACAGCGGACAGCGGACAGCGGACAGAGGACAGAGGACATACGACTGACGGATGAGGACAGAGCACTGACGGATGAGGACTGATCACTGAAGACTGAGGACAGCGGACAGCGGACAGCGGACAGCGCACAGCGCACAGCGCACAGCGCACAGCGCACAGCGGACAGCGGACAGCGGGCAGAGCAGGGAGGACAGAGGAGAGAGGACAGACGACAGAGGACAGTCCGCTGTCCGCTGTCCGCTGTCCGCTGTCCGCTGTGCGCTGTCCGCTGTCCGCTGTGCGCTGTGCGCTGTCCGCTGTCCGCTGTCCTCAGACCTCAGTCCTCATCCGTCAGTCCTCTCTCCTCAGTCGCCAGTGCTCTGTCCTCATTCGTCAGTCGTATGTCCTCTGTCCGCTGCCCGCTGTCCGCTGTCCGCTGTCCGGTGTCCGCTGTCCGCTGTCCGCTGTGCGCTGTCCGCTGTCCGCTGTCCTCAGTCTTCGGTCCTCATCCGTCAGTCCTCTGTCCTCAGTGGCCAGTGCTCTCTCCTCATTCGTCAGTCCTCAGTCGCCAGTGCTCTGTCCTCATTCGTCAGTCGTCTGTCCTCTGCCCGCTGTCCGCTGTCCGCTGTCCTCAGCCCTCACTTCTCAGTCCTCATCCGTCAGTCCTCTGTCCTCAGTCGCCAGTGCTCTGTCCTCATTCGTCAGTCCTCAGTCGCCAGTGCTGTGTCCTCATTCGTCTGTCCTCTGCCCGCTGTCCGCTGTCCGCTGTCCGCTGTCCGCTGTGCACTGTCCGCTGTCCGCTGTCCTCAGTCCTCATCCGTCAGTCCTCTGTCCTCAGTCGCCAGTGCTCTGTCCTCATTCGTCAGTCGTATGTCCTCTGTCCGCTGCCCGCTGTCCGCTGTCCGCTGTCCGCTGTCCGCTGTCCTCAGTCCTCAGTCCTCAGTCCTCAGTCCCCAGTCCTCCGTCCTCAGTACTCCGTCCTCAGTACTTGGTCCTCTGTCGTCAGTCTTCTGTCCTCAGTCACCAGTGCTCTGTCCTCATTCGCCAGTCCTCAGTCGCCAGTGCTCTGTCCTCAGTCGCCAGTGCTCTGTCCTCATTCGTCAGTCGTCTGTCCTCTGCCCGCTGTCCGCTGTCCGCTGTCCTCAGTCCTCATCCGTCAGTCCTCTGTCCTCAGTCGCCAGTGCTCTGTCCTCATTCGTCAGTCCTCAGTCGCCAGTGCTCTGTCCTCATTCATCAGTCGTCTGTCCTCTCCCCGCTGTCCGCTGTCCGCTGTCTACTGTCCACTGTCCGCTGTCCGCTGTCCTCAGTCCTCATCCGTCAGTCCTCTGTCCTCAGTCGACAGAGCTCTGTCCTCATTCGTCACTCCTCAGTCGCCAGTGCTCCGTCCTCATTCGTCAGTCCTCAGTCGCCAGTGCTCTGTCCTCAGTCGCCAGTGCTCTGTCCTCATTCGTCAGTCCTCAGTCGCCATTGCTCTGTCCTCCTTCGTCAGTCGTCTGTCCTTTGTCCTCTGTGCTCTGTCCTCTGCCCTCTGTCCTCTGTCCACTGTCCTCTGTCCTCTGTCCTCTGTCCTCTGTCCTCTGTCCTCTGTCCGCTGTCCGCTGTCCGCCTTCCGCTGTCCGCTGTCCGCTGTCCGCTGTCCGCTGTCCGCTGTCCACTGTCCGCTGTCCTCAGTCCTCAGTTCCCAGTGCTCCGTCCTCAGTACACCGTCCTCAGTACTCGGTCCTCTGTCGTCAGTCTTCTGTCCTCAGTCACCAGTGCTCTGTCCTCATTCGCCAGTCCTCAGTCGCCAGTGCTCTGTCCTCAGTCGCCAGTGCTCTGTCCTCATTCGTCAGTCCTCACTCGCCATTGCTCTGTCCTCCTTCGTCAGTCGTCTGTCCTTTGTCCTCTGTGCTCTGTCCTCTGTCCTCTGTCCTCTGTCCTCTGTCCTCTGTCCTCTGTCCTCTGTCCTCTGTCCTCTGTCCTCTGTCCTCTCTCCTCTCTCCTCTGTCCTCTGTCCTCTGTCCTCTGTCCTCTGTCCTCTGTCCTCCGTCCTCTGCCCTCTGTCCTCTGCCCGCTGTCCTATGTCCTATGTCCGCTGTCCTCAGTCCTCAGTCCTCAGTACTCATCCGTCAGTCCTCTGTCCTCAGTCGCCAGTGCTCTGTCCTCATTCGTCAGTCCTCAGTCGCCAGTGCTCTGTCCTCATTCGTCAGTCGTATGTCCTCTGTCCTCTGTCCGCTGTCCTCTATCCTCTCTCCTCTGTCCTATGTCCTTTGCGCTCAGTCCTCAGTCCCCAGTCCTTATTCGTCAGCCCTCTGACCTCAGTCACCAGTGCTCAGTCCTCAGTCCTCAGTACTCGGTCCTCTGTCGTGAGTCTTCTGTCCTCAGTCGCCAGTGCTCTGTCCTCATTCGTCAGTCCTCAGTCGGCAGTGGTCTGTCCTCATTCGTCAGTCGTCTGTCGTCTGTCCTCTGTCCTCTGTCCGCTGTCCGCTGTCCGTTGTCCGCTGTCCGCTGTGCGCTGTCCGCTGTCCGCTGTCCGCTGTCCGCTGTCCTCAGTCCTCAGTCCTCATCCGTCAGTCCTCTGACCTCAGTCACCAGTGCTCAGTCCTCATTCGTCAGTCCAGAGTCGCCAGTGCTCTGTCCTCATTCGTCAGTCGTCTGTCCTTTGTCCTCTGTCCTCTGTCCTCTGTCCTATGTCCTCTGTCCTCTGTCCTCTGTCCTCTGTGCTCTGTCCGCTGTCCTATGTCCGCTGTCCTATGTCCGCTGTCCTATCTCCGCTGTCCGCTGTCCTATGTCCGCTGTCCTATGTCCGCTGTCCTATGTCCGCTGTCCTATGTCCACTGTCCGCTGTCCTATGTCCGCTGTCCTATGTCCGCTGTCCGCTGTCCGCTGTCCGGTGTCCGCTGTCCGCTGTCCGCTGTCCGCTGTCCGGTGTCCGCTGTCCGCTGTCCGCTGTCCGCTGTCCGCTGTCCGCTGTCCGCTGTCCGCTGTCCGCTGTCCGCTGTCCGCGGTCCGCTGTCCGCGGTCCGCTGTCCGCGGTCCGCTGTCCGCGGTCCGCTGTCCGCTGTCCGCTGTCCGCTGTCCGCTGTCCGCTGTCCGCTGTCCGCTGTCCGTTGTCCGCTGTCCGCTGTCCGCCGTCCGCCGTCCGCCGTCCGCCGTCCGCCGTCCGCTCCTCGTCGTCAAGCTCTCGTTGCGTGAAGACGTGTTTCGAAATCTGCGGAAATCGAAATTGCGAATTTAGTTACGGTGACTCGATTATATTATTGTGATACCCAGTGGTTTGTGAGTTGTTTACGACGTTTGTCGTAAACAAGGTAATAAGCGCGACCCTTGCGGTACTTTGTTTTTTGCGAGTTGTTTACGACATTTAGTCGTAAACAAAGTAATTAGTCCCTTTACGGTGATTTGTTAACGTGACTAAGTGACCCTTACGGTACCTTGTTTTCTCGAGTGCGTGTTGTTTACGCCGCAAGTCGTAAACAAAGTAATTAAGGACTGACGGCAGATGGCTGAGGGTAGAGTACAGATGTTGGAGGACATAGGACTGACGACTGAGGATTGAGGACGGAGGACTTACGCCGGGGACTGAAGACAGAGGACAGAGGACAGAGGACAGAGGACAGAGGACAGAGGACAGAGGACAGAGGACAGAGGACAGAGGACAGAGGACAGAGGACAGAGGACAGAGGACAGCGGACAGCGGACAGCGGACAGCGGACAGCGGACAGCGGACAGCGGACAGCGGACAGCGGACAGCGGACAGCGGGCAGAGGACAGACGACTGACGAATGAGGAAAGAGCACTGGCGACTGAGGACTGACGAATGAGGACAGAGCACTGGCGACTGGGGACAGAGGACTGACGGATGAGGACTGGGGACAGCGGACAGCGGAAACCGGACAGCGGACACCGGACATACGACTGACGAATGAGGACAGAGCACTGGCGACTGAGGACAGAGGACTGACGGATGAGGACTGAGGACTGAGGACAGCGGACAGCGGACAGCGGACAGAGGACAGAGGACATACGACTGACGGATGAGGACAGAGCACTGACGGATGAGGACTGATGACTGAAGACTGAGGACAGCGGACAGCGGACAGCGCACGGAAAATTCCATAGCAGATGATCTGAAATACACCAAAGGATTAAATTTAGTTATTAGCATATTTACTTACGGCAATGTTTATGATGACAGCAGGGAGCTCCATTTTACAGATTAGACAGATGATGATTATACTAGAATTTGAGTAATAGATTAGATAAGATAAAACAGAATAGATCATAAGAGATGTGCTTTCCAATGCACCTTCATATATTAAGGAAAGAATAGATCATGATAAGAAGTTTAAAAATGAAGGAAGATATTAATAGGTACACAATAGAAATAGATTTAAATTCAATTAGTAAGAAAAGTTACAAGAGAATCTAGTTAGAACCATAAGATAAATTCATACAGTAGGAAAGAATCCTCAATCATTAAAAATAGAACAATGATTGAGAGAATAATATCAAAGTCTGTGGATAAGACGTTAGGAAAATTAAAATGAATTAGGAAACATAGCTAGAGATAGTAAGCAGCAGATAAGATTTAGGTATGTCAGTTATAGTCCGTCTGTTAAACACTCTTGGAGGGAATAAGTGGGAATATATTGTATATCCACAGACCAAACATACATCCCAAACAATGTAGGATGTCTTCAGGCTGCAAAGATATACTGGCCTGCAGCTTGAACTGTGGGACCTGCTGGTGAGCTGAACCACACTCAGGTGGCAACTCAGATTCCCCATGACTGTCTCATTGAGAGATAGGTGTTCGTCACCCAGCTAATAGGGGTGCCTTTTAGGTATTTCTGGCTGAACCGATGAACACAGGAATGCCAAATTTGGAGAGACCAAGCCCCTCACTGGCTTTGGAGTACAAGGTACATAGGGGAAATCTCAGCCCATAAAGGTGCATTCTCCTTTCATACTACTCTCTCCTATCTCTAACTTTCACAATTATTTCGCCTTGAAGCTAGATGTGGCAGCACATCGAACTTCAGTATTCGTCACCTAGTCATAGATTGCCTGGCTAAACCGACGAATAAAAGGATGCCCATTGCGAACAAACAGGCCCTCACTTACTTTAAGGTATAAAGTACATAGGGAAGTCTCGCCCAATGAGGAGCATTCTCACTTTACTTTTTTACTTTTTTACTCTCACTGTTTTTCATTCTTCCACACTATCCTGTATGATCTTTCTGCGATCTTGAAGTGAGAGGTCGGAGGACATCGGTCTGCTTCCAAGTAGTATGTAGTTGTGGTCTCCATATTAGATGCTCCCTCTATATCCATATGAGAGGGGCAACTGCGTTTACATGAGTAGTCTCAGTCACCCATGGTTACGACCACACTTAACAATATGTATATCTGGTGGAAAACGAAGAACCAGATATAAGGCAAGAATAAAACCCGTTGTCACTTCAATATAAAAGATTGCCATAACAGCCTTTACGGTAGATAGAAATAGCAATAAACGACAGAATGAGCCTGTAGCCAGAACGTAACTGAAATGTGCTTGTAGACGACAAGGACCTGTACTGTGAGTGGGTGGACCTTGTAAGAGAGTGGCAGCAGTTGCGGTTCGTGGATATCTCTTCACGAGTATGTAGTTAATATTTTCAAAAAATGGTCATAGGTTGATTGTCGACGGGACAAGACAGCTTGCAATGCAGAATGTAAGTTGTTGACCAACCCAAAAAAAAAAAAAGTTGTCCGCTGTGCGCTGTCCGCTGTCCGCTGTCCGCTGTCGCAGTCCGCTGTCCGCTGTCCGCTGTCCTCAGTCCTCATCCGTCAGTCCTCTGTCCTCAGTCGCCAGTGCTCTGTCCTCATTCGTCAGTCGTATGTCCGCTGTCCGCTGTGCACTGTCCGCTGTCCGCTGTCCGCTGTCCGCTGTCCTCAGTCTTCGGTCCTCATCCGTCAGTCCTCTGTCCTCAGTCGCCAGTGCTCTGTCCTCATTCGTCAGTCCTCAGTCGCCAGTGCTCTGTCCTCATTCGTCAGCCGTCTGTCCTCTGCCCGCTGCCCGCTGCCCGCTGCCCGCTGCCCGCTGTCCGCTGTCCGCTGTCCGCTGTCCGCTGTCCTCAGTCCTCATCCGTCAGTCCTCTGTCCTCAGTCGCCAGTGCTCTGTCCTCATTCGTCAGTCCTCAGTCGCCAGTGCTCTGTCCTCATTCGTCTGTCCTCTGCCCGCTGTCCGCTGTCCGCTGCCCGCTGTGCACTGTCCGCTGTCCGCTGTCCTCAGTCCTCATCCGTCAGTCCTCTGTCCCCAGTCGCCAGTGCTCTGTCCTCATTCGTCAGTCGCATGTACTCTGTCCGCTGTCCGCGTTCCGCCTTTCGCTGTCCGCTGTCCGCTGTCCGCTGTCCGCTGTCCGCTGTCCTCAGTCCTCAGTCCCCAGTCCTCCGTCCTCAGTACTCCGTCCTCAGTACTCGGTCCTCTGTCGTCAGTCTTCTGTCCTCAGTCACCAGTGCTCTGTCCTCATTCGCCAGTCCTCAGTCGCCAGTGCTCTGTCCTCAGTCGCCAGTGCTCTCTCCTCATTCGTCAGTCCTCCGTCGCCATTGCTCTGTCCTCATTCGTCAGTCGTCTGTCCTTTGTCCTCTGTGCTCTGTCCTCTGTCCTCTGTCCTCTGCCCTCTGTCCTCTGTCCTCTGTCCTCTGTCCTCTGTCCTCTGTCCTCTGTCCTCTGTCCTCTGTCCTCTGTCCTCTGTCCTCTGTCCTCTGTCCTCTGTCCTCTGTCCTCTGTCCTCTGTCCTCTGTCCTCTGTCCTCTGTCCTCTGTCCTCTGTCCTCTGTCCTCTGTCCTCTGTCCTCTGTCCTCTGTCCTCTGTCCTCTGTCCTCTGTCCTCTGTCCTCTGTCCTCTGTCCTCTGTCCTCTGCCCTCTGTCCTCTGTCCTCTGTCCTATGTCCGCTGTCCTATGTCCTATGTCCGCTGTCCTCAGTCCTCAGTACTCGGTCCTCTGTCGTCAGTCTTCTGTCCTCAGTCGCCAGTGCTCTGTCCTCATTCGTCAGTCCTCAGTCGGCAGTGGTCTGTCCTCATTCGTCAGTCGTCTGTCGTCTGGCCTCTGTCCGCTGTCCGCTGTCCGTTGTCCGCTGTCCGCTGTGCGCTGTCCGCTGTCCGCTGTCCGCTGTCCGCTGTCCTCAGTCCTCAGTCCTCATCCGTCAGTCCTCTGTCCTCAGTCGCCAGTGCTCTGTCCTCATTCGTCAGTCCTCAGTCGCCCGTGCTCTGTCCTCATTCGTCAGTCCTCTGTCCGCTGTCCTCTATCCTCTCTCCTCTGTCCTATGTCCTTTGCGCTCAGTCCTCAGTCCCCAGTCCTTATTCGTCAGTCCTCTAACCTCAGTCACCAGTGCTCAGTCCTCAGTCCTCAGTACTCGGTCCTCTGTCGTCAGTCTTCTGTCCTCAGTCACCAGTGCTCTGTCCTCATTCGTCAGTCCTCAGTCGTCAGTGCTCTGTCCTATGTCCGCTGTCCTCTGTCCGCTGTCCTTTGTGCGCTGGCCTCAGTCCGCTGTCCTCTGTCCGCTGTCCGTTGTCCGCTGTCCTTTGTCCGCTGTCCGCCGTCCGCCGTCCGCCGTCCGCCGTCCGCTGTCCGCCGTCCGCCGTCCGCCGTCCGCCGTCCGCCGTCCGCTGTGCGCTGTCCGCTGTCCGTTGTTCGCTGTCTGCTGTCTGCTGTCCGCTGTGCGCTGTCGTCTGTCCTCTGTCCTCTGCCCTCTGCCCTCTGCCCTCTGCCCTCTGCCCTATGCCCTCTGCCCTCTGCCCTCAGTCCTCTGTCCTCTATCCTCCCTCCTCTGTCCTCTGCGCTCAGTCCTCAGTCCCCAGTCCTTATTCGTCAGTCCTCTGACCTCAGTCGCCAGTGCTCAGTCCTCATTCGTCAGTCCAGAGTCGCCAGTGCTCTGTCCTCATTCGTCAGTCGTCTGTCCTTTGTCCTTTGTCCTCTGTCCTCTGTCCTCTGTCCTATGTCCTCTGTCCTCTGTCCTATGGGCTCTGTCCTATGTCCGCTGTCCTATGTCCGCTGTGCGCTGTGCGCTGTCCGCTGTCCGCTGTCCTCAGACCTCAGTCCTCATCCGTCAGTCCTCTCTCCTCAGTCGCCAGTGCTCTGTCCTCATTCGTCAGTCGTATGTCCTCTGTCCGCTGCCCGCTGTCCGCTGTCCGGTGTCCGCTGTCCGCTGTCCGCTGTCCGCTGTCCGCTGTCCGCTGTGCGCTGCCCGCTGTCCGCTGTCCTCAGTCTTCGGTCCTCATCCGTCAGTCCTCTGTCCTCAGTGGCCAGTGCTCTGTCCTCATTCGTCAGTCCTCAGTCGCCAGTGCTCTGTCCTCATTCGTCAGTCGTCTGTCCTCTGCCCGCTGCCAGCTGTCCGCTGTCCGCTGTCCTCAGTCCTCATCCGTCAGTCCTCTGTCCTCAGTCGCCAGTGCTCTGTCCTCATTCGTCAGTCCTCAGTCGCCAGTGCTCTGTCCTCATTCGTCTGTCCTCTGCCCGCTGTCCGCTGTCCGCTGTCCGCTGTCCGCTGTGCACTGTCCGCTGTCCGCTGTCCTCAGTCCTCATCCGTCAGTCCTCTGTCCTCAGTCGCCAGTGCTCTGTCCTCATTCGTCAGTCGCATGTCCTCTGTCCGCTGTCCCGCGTTCCGCCTGTCCTGCTGTCCGCTGTCCGCTGTCCTCAGTCCTCAGTCCTCAGTCCTCAGTCCCCAGTCCTCCGTCCTCAGTACTCCGTCCTCAGTACTCGGTCCTCTGTCGTCAGTCTTCTGTCCTCAGTCACCAGTGCTCTGTCCTCATTCGCCAGTCCTCAGTCGCCAGTGCTCTGTCCTCAGTCGCCAGTGCTCTGTCCTCATTCGTCAGTCGTCTGTCCTCTGCCCGCTGTCCGCTGTCCGCTGTCCTCAGTCCTCATCCGTCAGTCCTCTGTCCTCAGTCGCCAGTGCTCTGTCCTCATTCGTCAGTCCTCAGTCGCCAGTGCTCTGTCCTCATTCATCAGTCGTCTGTCCTCTCCCCGCTGTCCGCTGTCCGCTGTCTACTGTCCACTGTCCGCTGTCCGCTGTCCTCAGTCCTCATCCGTCAGTCCTCTGTCCTCAGTCGACAGAGCTCTGTCCTCATTCGTCACTCCTCAGTCGCCAGTGCTCCGTCCTCATTCGTCAGTCCTCAGTCGCCAGTGCTCTGTCCTCAGTCGCCAGTGCTCTGTCCTCATTCGTCAGTCCTCAGTCGCCATTGCTCTGTCCTCCTTCGTCAGTCGTCTGTCCTTTGTCCTCTGTGCTCTGTCCTCTGCCCTCTGTCCTCTGTCCACTGTCCTCTGTCCTCTGTCCTCTGTCCTCTGTCCTCTGTCCTCTGTCCTCTGTCCTCTGTCCGCTGTCCGCTGTCCGCCTTCCGCTGTCCGCTGTCCGCTGTCCGCTGTCCGCTGTCCGCTGTCCGCTGTCCTCAGTCCTCAGTTCCCAGTGCTCCGTCCTCAGTACACCGTCCTCAGTACTCGGTCCTCTGTCGTCAGTCTTCTGTCCTCAGTCACCAGTGCTCTGTCCTCATTCGCCAGTCCTCAGTCGCCAGTGCTCTGTCCTCAGTCGCCAGTGCTCTGTCCTCATTCGTCAGTCCTCACTCGCCATTGCTCTGTCCTCCTTCGTCAGTCGTCTGTCCTTTGTCCTCTGTGCTCTGTCCTCTGTCCTCTGTCCTCTGTCCTCTGTCCTCTGTCCTCTGTCCTCTGTCCTCTGTCCTCTGTCCTCTGTCCTCTGTCCTCTGTCCTCTGTCCTCTCTCCTCTCTCCTCTGTCCTCTGTCCTCTGTCCTCTGTCCTCTGTCCTCTGTCCTCTGTCCTCTGTCCTCTGCCCTCTGTCCTCTGTCCGCTGTCCTATGTCCTATGTCCGCTGTCCTCAGTCCTCAGTACTCGGTCCTCTGTCGTCAGTCTTCTGTCCTCAGTCGCGAGTGCTCTGTCCTCATTCGTCAGTCCTCAGTCGGCAGTGGTCTGTCCTCATTCGTCAGTCGTCTGTCGTCTGTCCTCTGTCCGCTGTCCGCTGTCCGTTTCCCGCTGTCCGCTGTGCGCTGTCCGCTGTCCGCTGTCCTGTCCTCAGTCCTCAGTCCTCATCCGTCAGTCCTCTGTCCTCAGTCGCCGGTGCTCTGTCCTCATTCGTCAGTCCTCAGTCGCCAGTGCTCTGTCCTCATTCGTCAGTCGTATGTCCTCTGTCCTCTGTCCTCTGTCCGCTGTCCTCTATCCTCTCTCCTCTGTCCTATGTCCTTTGCGCTCAGTCCTCAGTCGCCAGTCCTTATTCGTCAGTCCTCTGACCTCAGTCACCAGTGCTCAGTCCTCAGTCCTCAGTACTCGGTCCTCTGTCGTCAGTCTTCTGTCCTCAGTCACCAGTGCTCTGTCCTCATTCGTCAGTCCTCAGTCGTCAGTGCTCTGTCCTATGTCCGCTGTCCTCTGTCCGCTGTCCTTTGTGCGCTGGCCTCAGTCCGCTGTCCTCTGTCCGCTGTCCTTTGTACGCTGTCCTTTGTCCGCTGTCCGCCGTCCGCCGTCCGCTGTGCGCTGTCCGCTGTCCGTTGTTCGCTGTGTGCTGTCTGCTGTCTGCTGTCCGCTGTGCGCTGTCGTCTGTCCTCTGTCCTCTGCCCTCTGCCCTCTGCCCTATGCCCTCTGCCCTCAGTCCTCTGTCCTCTATCCTCCCTCCTCTGTCCTCTGCGCTCAGTCCTCAGTCCCCAGTCCTTATTCGTCAGTCCTCTGACCTCAGTCACCAGTGCTCAGTCCTCATTCGTCAGTCCAGAGTCGCCAGTGCTCTGTCCTCATTCGTCAGTCGTCTGTCCTTGTCCTTTGTCCTCTGTCGTCTGTCCTCTGTCCTCTGTCCTATGTCCTCTGTCCTCTGTCCTATGGGCTCTGTCCTATGTCCGCTGTCCTATGTCCGCTGTCCTATGTCCGCTGTCCTATGTCCGCTGTCCTATGTCCGCTGTCCGCTGTCCGCTGTCCGCTGTCCGCTGTCCGCTGTCCGCTGTCCGCTGTCCGCTGTCCGCTGTCCGCTGTCCGCTGTCCGCTGTCCGCTGTCCGCTGTCCGCTGTCCGCTGTCCGCTGTCCGCTGTCCGCTGTCCGCCGTGCGCTGTCCGCCGTCCGCCGTCCGCCGTCCGCTCCTCGTCGTCAAGCTCTCGTTGCGTGAAGACGTGTTTCGAAATCTGCGGAAATCGAAATTGCGAATTTAGTTACGGTGACTCGATTATATTATTGTGATACCCAGTGGTTTGTGAGTTGTTTACGACGTTTGTCGTAAACAAGGTAATAAGCGCGACCCTTGCGGTACTTTGTTTCTGCGAGTTGTTTACGACATTTAGTCGTAAACAAAGTAATTAGTCCCTTTACGGCGATTTGTTAACGTGACTAAGTGACCCTTACGGTACCTTGTTTTCTCGAGTGCGTGTTGTTTACGGCGCAAGTCGTAAACAAAGTAATTAAGGACTGACGGCAGATGGCTGAGGGTAGAGTACAGATGTTGGAGGACATAGGACTGACGCCTGAGGATTGAGGACGGAGGACTTACGCCGGGGACTGAAGACAGAGGACAGAGGACAGAGGACAGAGGACAGAGGACAGAGGACAACGGACAGCGGACAGCGGACAGCACACAGCGGACAGCGCACAGCGGACAGCGGACAGCGGACAGCGGACAGCGGACAGCGGACAGCGGACAGCGGGCAGAGGACAGACGACTGACGAATGAGGAAAGAGCACTGGCGACTGAGGACTGACGAATGAGGACAGAGCACTGGCGACTGGGGACAGAGGACTGACGGATGAGGACTGAGGACAGCGGACAACGGACAGCGGACAGCGGACAGCGGACACCGGACAGCGGACACCGGACATACGACTGACGAATGAGGACAGAGCACTGCCGACTGAGGACAGAGGACTGACGGATGAGGACTGAGGACTGACGACAGCGGACAGCGGACAGCGGACATAGGACATAGGACAGAGGACAGAGGACATACGACTGACGAATGAGGACAGAGCACTGGCGACTGAGGACTGACGGATGAGGACTGAGGACAGCGGACAGCGGACAGTGAACAGCGGACAGCGGACATAGGACAGGGGACAGAGGACAGAGGACAGAGGGCAGAGGGCAGAGGGCAGAGGACAGAGGACAGAGGACAGAGGACAGAGGAGAGAGGACAGAGCACAGAGGACAGAGGACAGAGGACAGAGGACAGAGGACAGAGGACAGAGGACAGAGGACAGAGGACAGAGGACAGAGGACAGAGGACAGAGGACAGAGGACAGTGGACAGAGGGCAGAGGACAGAGGACAAAGGACAGACGACTGACGAAGGAGGACAGAGCAATGGCGACTGAGGACTGACGAATGAGGACAGAGCACTGGCGACTGAGGACAGAGCACTGGCGACTGAGGACTGACTAATGAGGACGGAGCACTGGCGACTGAGGAGTGACGAATGAGGACAGAGCACTGTCGACTGAGGACAGAGGACTGACGGATGAGGACTGAGGACAGCGGACAGCGGACAGTGGACAGTGGACAGCGGACAGCGGACAGCGGACAGCGGACAGCGGGGAGAGGACAGACGACTGATGAATGAGGACAGAGCACTGGCGACTGAGGACTGACGAATGAGGACAGAGCACTGGCGACTGAGGACAGAGGACTGACGGATGAGGACTGAGCACAGCGGACAGCGGACAGCGGGCAGAGGACAGACGACTGACGAATGAGGACAGAGCACTGGCGACTGAGGACAGAGCACTGGCGACTGAGGACTGGCGAATGAGGACGGAGCACTGGTGACTGAGGACAGAAGACTGACGACAGAGGACCGAGTACTGAGGACCGAGTACTGAGGACTGGGGACTGAGGACTGAGGACTGAGGACTGAGGACAGAGGACTGAGGACAGCGGAGAGCGGACAGCGGACAGCGGACAGTGGACAGCGGATAGCGGACAGCGGACAGCGGACAGCGGGCAGAGGACAGACGACTGACGAATGAGGACAGAGCACTGGCGACTGAGGACTGACGAATGAGGACAGAGCACTGGCGACTGAGGACAGAGGACTGACGGATGAGGACTGAGGACAGCGGACAGTGGACAGCGGACAGCGGACAGCGGACAGCGGACAGCGGACAGCGGACAGCGGACAGCGGACAGCGGACAGCGGACAGAGGACAGAGGACATACGACTGACGGATGAGGACAGAGCACTGACGGATGAGGACTGATCACTGAAGACTGAGGACAGCGGACAGCGGACAGCGGACAGCGCACAGCGCACAGCGCACAGCGCACAGCGCACAGCGGACAGCGGACAGCGGGCAGAGCAGGGAGGACAGAGGAGAGAGGACAGACGACAGAGGACAGTCCGCTGTCCGCTGTCCGCTGTCCGCTGTCCGCTGTGCGCTGTCCGCTGTCCGCTGTGCGCTGTGCGCTGTCCGCTGTCCGCTGTCCTCAGACCTCAGTCCTCATCCGTCAGTCCTCTCTCCTCAGTCGCCAGTGCTCTGTCCTCATTCGTCAGTCGTATGTCCTCTGTCCGCTGCCCGCTGTCCGCTGTCCGCTGTCCGGTGTCCGCTGTCCGCTGTCCGCTGTCCGCTGTGCGCTGTCCGCTGTCCGCTGTCCTCAGTCTTCGGTCCTCATCCGTCAGTCCTCTGTCCTCAGTGGCCAGTGCTCTCTCCTCATTCGTCAGTCCTCAGTCGCCAGTGCTCTGTCCTCATTCGTCAGTCGTCTGTCCTCTGCCCGCTGTCCGCTGTCCGCTGTCCTCAGCCCTCACTTCTCAGTCCTCATCCGTCAGTCCTCTGTCCTCAGTCGCCAGTGCTCTGTCCTCATTCGTCAGTCCTCAGTCGCCAGTGCTGTGTCCTCATTCGTCTGTCCTCTGCCCGCTGTCCGCTGTCCGCTGTCCGCTGTCCGCTGTGCACTGTCCGCTGTCCGCTGTCCTCAGTCCTCATCCGTCAGTCCTCTGTCCTCAGTCGCCAGTGCTCTGTCCTCATTCGTCAGTCGTATGTCCTCTGTCCGCTGCCCGCTGTCCGCTGTCCGCTGTCCGCTGTCCGCTGTCCTCAGTCCTCAGTCCTCAGTCCTCAGTCCCCAGTCCTCCGTCCTCAGTACTCCGTCCTCAGTACTTGGTCCTCTGTCGTCAGTCTTCTGTCCTCAGTCACCAGTGCTCTGTCCTCATTCGCCAGTCCTCAGTCGCCAGTGCTCTGTCCTCAGTCGCCAGTGCTCTGTCCTCATTCGTCAGTCGTCTGTCCTCTGCCCGCTGTCCGCTGTCCGCTGTCCTCAGTCCTCATCCGTCAGTCCTCTGTCCTCAGTCGCCAGTGCTCTGTCCTCATTCGTCAGTCCTCAGTCGCCAGTGCTCTGTCCTCATTCATCAGTCGTCTGTCCTCTCCCCGCTGTCCGCTGTCCGCTGTCTACTGTCCACTGTCCGCTGTCCGCTGTCCTCAGTCCTCATCCGTCAGTCCTCTGTCCTCAGTCGACAGAGCTCTGTCCTCATTCGTCACTCCTCAGTCGCCAGTGCTCCGTCCTCATTCGTCAGTCCTCAGTCGCCAGTGCTCTGTCCTCAGTCGCCAGTGCTCTGTCCTCATTCGTCAGTCCTCAGTCGCCATTGCTCTGTCCTCCTTCGTCAGTCGTCTGTCCTTTGTCCTCTGTGCTCTGTCCTCTGCCCTCTGTCCTCTGTCCACTGTCCTCTGTCCTCTGTCCTCTGTCCTCTGTCCTCTGTCCTCTGTCCGCTGTCCGCTGTCCGCCTTCCGCTGTCCGCTGTCCGCTGTCCGCTGTCCGCTGTCCGCTGTCCACTGTCCGCTGTCCTCAGTCCTCAGTTCCCAGTGCTCCGTCCTCAGTACACCGTCCTCAGTACTCGGTCCTCTGTCGTCAGTCTTCTGTCCTCAGTCACCAGTGCTCTGTCCTCATTCGCCAGTCCTCAGTCGCCAGTGCTCTGTCCTCAGTCGCCAGTGCTCTGTCCTCATTCGTCAGTCCTCACTCGCCATTGCTCTGTCCTCCTTCGTCAGTCGTCTGTCCTTTGTCCTCTGTGCTCTGTCCTCTGTCCTCTGTCCTCTGTCCTCTGTCCTCTGTCCTCTGTCCTCTGTCCTCTGTCCTCTGTCCTCTCTCCTCTCTCCTCTGTCCTCTGTCCTCTGTCCTCTGTCCTCTGTCCTCTGTCCTCTGTCCTCCGTCCTCTGCCCTCTGTCCTCTGCCCGCTGTCCTATGTCCTATGTCCGCTGTCCTCAGTCCTCAGTCCTCAGTACTCATCCGTCAGTCCTCTGTCCTCAGTCGCCAGTGCTCTGTCCTCATTCGTCAGTCCTCAGTCGCCAGTGCTCTGTCCTCATTCGTCAGTCGTATGTCCTCTGTCCTCTGTCCGCTGTCCTCTATCCTCTCTCCTCTGTCCTATGTCCTTTGCGCTCAGTCCTCAGTCCCCAGTCCTTATTCGTCAGCCCTCTGACCTCAGTCACCAGTGCTCAGTCCTCAGTCCTCAGTACTCGGTCCTCTGTCGTGAGTCTTCTGTCCTCAGTCGCCAGTGCTCTGTCCTCATTCGTCAGTCCTCAGTCGGCAGTGGTCTGTCCTCATTCGTCAGTCGTCTGTCGTCTGTCCTCTGTCCTCTGTCCTCTGTCCGCTGTCCGCTGTCCGTTGTCCGCTGTCCGCTGTGCGCTGTCCGCTGTCCGCTGTCCGCTGTCCGCTGTCCTCAGTCCTCAGTCCTCATCCGTCAGTCCTCTGACCTCAGTCACCAGTGCTCAGTCCTCATTCGTCAGTCCAGAGTCGCCAGTGCTCTGTCCTCATTCGTCAGTCGTCTGTCCTTTGTCCTCTGTCCTCTGTCCTCTGTCCTATGTCCTCTGTCCTCTGTCCTCTGTCCTCTGTGCTCTGTCCGCTGTCCTATGTCCGCTGTCCTATGTCCGCTGTCCTATCTCCGCTGTCCGCTGTCCTATGTCCGCTGTCCTATGTCCGCTGTCCTATGTCCGCTGTCCTATGTCCACTGTCCGCTGTCCTATGTCCGCTGTCCTATGTCCGCTGTCCGCTGTCCGCTGTCCGGTGTCCGCTGTCCGCTGTCCGCTGTCCGGTGTCCGCTGTCCGCTGTCCGCTGTCCGCTGTCCGCTGTCCGCTGTCCGCTGTCCGCTGTCCGCGGTCCGCTGTCCGCGGTCCGCTGTCCGCGGTCCGCTGTCCGCGGTCCGCTGTCCGCGGTCCGCTGTCCGCTGTCCGCTGTCCGCTGTCCGCTGTCCGCTGTCCGCTGTCCGCTGTCCGTTGTCCGCTGTCCGCTGTCCGCCGTCCGCCGTCCGCCGTCCGCCGTCCGCCGTCCGCTCCTCGTCGTCAAGCTCTCGTTGCGTGAAGACGTGTTTCGAAATCTGCGGAAATCGAAATTGCGAATTTAGTTACGGTGACTCGATTATATTATTGTGATACCCAGTGGTTTGTGAGTTGTTTACGACGTTTGTCGTAAACAAGGTAATAAGCGCGACCCTTGCGGTACTTTGTTTTTGCGAGTTGTTTACGACATTTAGTCGTAAACAAAGTAATTAGTCCCTTTACGGTGATTTGTTAACGTGACTAAGTGACCCTTACGGTACCTTGTTTTCTCGAGTGCGTGTTGTTTACGCCGCAAGTCGTAAACAAAGTAATTAAGGACTGACGGCAGATGGCTGAGGGTAGAGTACAGATGTTGGAGGACATAGGACTGACGACTGAGGATTGAGGACGGAGGACTTACGCCGGGGACTGAAGACAGAGGACAGAGGACAGAGGACAGAGGACAGAGGACAGAGGACAGAGGACAGAGGACAGAGGACAGAGGACAAAGGACAGAGGACAGAGGACAGCGGACAGCGGACAGCGGACAGCGGACAGCGGACAGCGGACAGCGGACAGCGGACAGCGGACAGCGGACAGCGGACAGCGGGCAGAGGACAGACGACTGACGAATGAGGAAAGAGCACTGGCGACTGAGGACTGACGAATGAGGACAGAGCACTGGCGACTGGGGACAGAGGACTGACGGATGAGGACTGGGGACAGCGGACAGCGGAAACCGGACAGCGGACACCGGACATACGACTGACGAATGAGGACAGAGCACTGGCGACTGAGGACAGAGGACTGACGGATGAGGACTGAGGACTGAGGACAGCGGACAGCGGACAGCGGACAGAGGACAGAGGACATACGACTGACGGATGAGGACAGAGCACTGACGGATGAGGACTGATGACTGAAGACTGAGGACAGCGGACAGCGGACAGCGCACGGAAAATTCCATAGCAGATGATCTGAAATACACCAAAGGATTAAATTTAGTTATTAGCATATTTACTTACGGCAATGTTTATGATGACAGCAGGGAGCTCCATTTTACAGATTAGACAGATGATGATTATACTAGAATTTGAGTAATAGATTAGATAAGATAAAACAGAATAGATCATAAGAGATGTGCTTTCCAATGCACCTTCATATATTAAGGAAAGAATAGATCATGATAAGAAGTTTAAAAATGAAGGAAGATATTAATAGGTACACAATAGAAATAGATTTAAATTCAATTAGTAAGAAAAGTTACAAGAGAATCTAGTTAGAACCATAAGATAAATTCATACAGTAGGAAAGAATCCTCAATCATTAAAAATAGAACAATGATTGAGAGAATAATATCAAAGTCTGTGGATAAGACGTTAGGAAAATTAAAATGAATTAGGAAACATAGCTAGAGATAGTAAGCAGCAGATAAGATTTAGGTATGTCAGTTATAGTCCGTCTGTTAAACACTCTTGGAGGGAATAAGTGGGAATATATTGTATATCCACAGACCAAACATACATCCCAAACAATGTAGGATGTCTTCAGGCTGCAAAGATATACTGGCCTGCAGCTTGAACTGTGGGACCTGCTGGTGAGCTGAACCACACTCAGGTGGCAACTCAGATTCCCCATGACTGTCTCATTGAGAGATAGGTGTTCGTCACCCAGCTAATAGGGGTGCCTTTTAGGTATTTCTGGCTGAACCGATGAACACAGGAATGCCAAATTTGGAGAGACCAAGCCCCTCACTGGCTTTGGAGTACAAGGTACATAGGGGAAATCTCAGCCCATAAAGGTGCATTCTCCTTTCATACTACTCTCTCCTATCTCTAACTTTCACAATTATTTCGCCTTGAAGCTAGATGTGGCAGCACATCGAACTTCAGTATTCGTCACCTAGTCATAGATTGCCTGGCTAAACCGACGAATAAAAGGATGCCCATTGCGAACAAACAGGCCCTCACTTACTTTAAGGTATAAAGTACATAGGGAAGTCTCGCCCAATGAGGAGCATTCTCACTTTACTTTTTTACTTTTTTACTCTCACTGTTTTTCATTCTTCCACACTATCCTGTATGATCTTTCTGCGATCTTGAAGTGAGAGGTCGGAGGACATCGGTCTGCTTCCAAGTAGTATGTAGTTGTGGTCTCCATATTAGATGCTCCCTCTATATCCATATGAGAGGGGCAACTGCGTTTACATGAGTAGTCTCAGTCACCCATGGTTACGACCACACTTAACAATATGTATATCTGGTGGAAAACGAAGAACCAGATATAAGGCAAGAATAAAACCCGTTGTCACTTCAATATAAAAGATTGCCATAACAGCCTTTACGGTAGATAGAAATAGCAATAAACGACAGAATGAGCCTGTAGCCAGAACGTAACTGAAATGTGCTTGTAGACGACAAGGACCTGTACTGTGAGTGGGTGGACCTTGTAAGAGAGTGGCAGCAGTTGCGGTTCGTGGATATCTCTTCACGAGTATGTAGTTAATATTTTCAAAAAATGGTCATAGGTTGATTGTCGACGGGACAAGACAGCTTGCAATGCAGAATGTAAGTTGTTGACCAACCCAAAAAAAAAAAAAGTTGTCCGCTGTGCGCTGTCCGCTGTCCGCTGTCCGCTGTCGCAGTCCGCTGTCCGCTGTCCGCTGTCCTCAGTCCTCATCCGTCAGTCCTCTGTCCTCAGTCGCCAGTGCTCTGTCCTCATTCGTCAGTCGTATGTCCGCTGTCCGCTGTGCACTGTCCGCTGTCCGCTGTCCGCTGTCCGCTGTCCTCAGTCTTCGGTCCTCATCCGTCAGTCCTCTGTCCTCAGTCGCCAGTGCTCTGTCCTCATTCGTCAGTCCTCAGTCGCCAGTGCTCTGTCCTCATTCGTCAGCCGTCTGTCCTCTGCCCGCTGCCCGCTGCCCGCTGCCCGCTGCCCGCTGTCCGCTGTCCGCTGTCCGCTGTCCGCTGTCCTCAGTCCTCATCCGTCAGTCCTCTGTCCTCAGTCGCCAGTGCTCTGTCCTCATTCGTCAGTCCTCAGTCGCCAGTGCTCTGTCCTCATTCGTCTGTCCTCTGCCCGCTGTCCGCTGTCCGCTGCCCGCTGTGCACTGTCCGCTGTCCGCTGTCCTCAGTCCTCATCCGTCAGTCCTCTGTCCCCAGTCGCCAGTGCTCTGTCCTCATTCGTCAGTCGCATGTACTCTGTCCGCTGTCCGCGTTCCGCCTTTCGCTGTCCGCTGTCCGCTGTCCGCTGTCCGCTGTCCGCTGTCCTCAGTCCTCAGTCCCCAGTCCTCCGTCCTCAGTACTCCGTCCTCAGTACTCGGTCCTCTGTCGTCAGTCTTCTGTCCTCAGTCACCAGTGCTCTGTCCTCATTCGCCAGTCCTCAGTCGCCAGTGCTCTGTCCTCAGTCGCCAGTGCTCTCTCCTCATTCGTCAGTCCTCCGTCGCCATTGCTCTGTCCTCATTCGTCAGTCGTCTGTCCTTTGTCCTCTGTGCTCTGTCCTCTGTCCTCTGTCCTCTGCCCTCTGTCCTCTGTCCTCTGTCCTCTGTCCTCTGTCCTCTGTCCTCTGTCCTCTGTCCTCTGTCCTCTGTCCTCTGTCCTCTGTCCTCTGTCCTCTGTCCTCTGTCCTCTGTCCTCTGTCCTCTGTCCTCTGTCCTCTGTCCTCTGTCCTCTGTCCTCTGTCCTCTGTCCTCTGTCCTCTGTCCTCTGTCCTCTGTCCTCTGTCCTCTGTCCTCTGTCCTCTGTCCTCTGTCCTCTGCCCTCTGTCCTCTGTCCGCTGTCCTATGTCCTATGTCCTATGTCCGCTGTCCTCAGTCCTCAGTACTCGGTCCTCTGTCGTCAGTCTTCTGTCCTCAGTCGCGAGTGCTCTGTCCTCATTCGTCAGTCCTCAGTCGGCAGTGGTCTGTCCTCATTCGTCAGTCGTCTGTCGTCTGTCCTCTGTCCGCTGTCCGCTGTCCGTTGTCCGCTGTCCGCTGTGCGCTGTCCGCTGTCCGCTGTCCGCTGTCCGCTGTCCTCAGTCCTCAGTCCTCATCCGTCAGTCCTCTGTCCTCAGTCGCCGGTGCTCTGTCCTCATTCGTCAGTCCTCAGTCGCCAGTGCTCTGTCCTCATTCGTCAGTCGTATGTCCTCTGTCCTCTGTCCTCTGTCCGCTGTCCTCTATCCTCTCTCCTCTGTCCTATGTCCTTTGCGCTCAGTCCTCAGTCGCCAGTCCTTATTCGTCAGTCCTCTGACCTCAGTCACCAGTGCTCAGTCCTCAGTCCTCAGTACTCGGTCCTCTGTCGTCAGTCTTCTGTCCTCAGTCACCAGTGCTCTGTCCTCATTCGTCAGTCCTCAGTCGTCAGTGCTCTGTCCTATGTCCGCTGTCCTCTGTCCGCTGTCCTTTGTGCGCTGGCCTCAGTCCGCTGTCCTCTGTCCGCTGTCCTTTGTCCGCTGTCCTTTGTCCGCTGTCCGCCGTCCGCCGTCCGCTGTGCGCTGTCCGCTGTCCGTTGTTCGCTGTCTGCTGTCTGCTGTCCGCTGTGCGCTGTCGTCTGTCGTCTGTCCTCTGTCCTCTGCCCTCTGCCCTCTGCCTCTGCCTCTGCCCTCTGCCCTCTGCCCTATGCCCTCTGCCTGCCCTCTGCCCTCAGTCCTCTGTCCTCTATCCTCCCTCCTCTGTCCTCTGCGCTCAGTCCTCAGTCCCCAGTCCTTATTCGTCAGTCCTCTGACCTCAGTCACCAGTGCTCAGTCCTCATTCGTCAGTCCAGAGTCGCCAGTGCTCTGTCCTCATTCGTCAGTCGTCTGTCCTTTGTCCTTTGTCCTCTGTCCTCTGTCCTCTGTCCTATGTCCTCTGTCCTCTGTCCTCTGTCCTCTGTCCTATGGGCTCTGTCCTATGTCCGCTGTCCTATGTCCGCTGTCCTATGTCCGCTGTCCTATGTCCGCTGTCCTATGTCCGCTGTCCGCTGTCCTATGTCCGCTGTCCTATGTCCGCTGTCCGCTGTCCGCTGTCCGCTGTCCGCTGTCCGCTGTCCGCTGTCCGCTGTCCGCTGTCCGCGTCCGCTGTCCGCTGTCCGCTGTCCGCTGTCCGCTGTCCGCTGTCCGCTGTCCGCTGTCCGCTGTCCGCTGTCCGCTGTCCGCTGTCCGCTGTCCGCTGTCCGCTGTCCGCTGTCCGCTGTCCGCCGTCCGCCGTCCGCCGTCCGCCGTCCGCTCCTCGTCGTCAAGCTCTCGTTGCGTGAAGACGTGTTTCGAAATCTGCGGAAATCGAAATTGCGAATTTAGTTACGGTGACTCGATTATATTATTGTGATACCCAGTGGTTTGTGAGTTGTTTACGACGTTTGTCGTAAACAAGGTAATAAGCGCGACCCTTGCGGTACTTTGTTTTTGCGAGTTGTTTACGACATTTAGTCGTAAACAAAGTAATTAGTCCCTTTACGGTGATTTGTTAACGTGACTAAGTGACCCTTACGGTACCTTGTTTTCTCGAGTGCGTGTTGTTTACGGCGCAAGTCGTAAACAAAGTAATTAAGGACTGACGGCAGATGGCTGATTGTAGAGTACAGATGTTGGAGGACATAGGACTGACGACTGAGGATTGAGGACGGAGGACTTACGCCGGGGACTGAAGACAGAGGACAGAGGACAGAGGACAGAGGACAGAGGACAGAGGACAGAGGACAGCGGACAGCGGACAGCGGACAGCGGACAGCGGACAGCGGACAGCGGACAGCGGACAGCGGACAGCGGACAGCGGACAGCGGACAGCGGACAGCGGACAGCGGACAGCGGACAGCGGACAGCGGACAGCGGACAGCGCACAGCGGACAGCGGACAGCACACAGCGGACAGCGCACAGCGGACAGCGCACAGCGGACAGCGCACAGCGGACAGCGGACAGCAGACAGCGGGCAGAGGACAGACGACTGACGAATGAGGACAGAGGAGCAGCGGACAGCGGACAGCGGACAGCGGACAGCGGACAGCGGAGAGCGGACAGCGGACAGCGGACAGCGGACAGCGGACAGCGGACATAGGACATAGGACAGAGGACAGAGGACATACGACTGACGAATGAGGACAGAGCACTGGCGACTGAGGACAGAAGACTGACGACAGAGGACCGAGTACTGAGGACTGAGGACTGAGGACTGAGGACTGGGGACTGAGGACTGAGGACTGAGGACTGAGGACTGGGGACTGAGGACTGAGGACTGAGGACTGAGGACTGAGGACTGAGGACTGAGGACTGAGGACTGAGGACTGAGGACTGAGGACTGAGGACTGAGGACTGAGGACTGAGGACTGAGGACTGAGGACTGAGGACTGAGGACTGAGGACAGCGGACAGCGGACAGCGGACAGCGGACAGCGGACAGCGGACAGCGGGCAGAGGAGAGGACAGACGACTGACGAATGAGGAAAGAGCACTGGCGACTGAGGACTGACGAATGAGGACAGAGCACTGGCGACTGGGGACAGAGGACTGACGGATGAGGACTGAGGACAGCGGACAGCGGACAGCGGACACCGGACAGCGGACACCGGACATACGACTGACGAATGAGGACAGAGCACTGGCGATTGAGGACAGAGGACTGACGGATGAGGACTGAGGACTGACGACAGCGGACAGCGCACAGCGGACAGCGGACAGCGGACAGCGGACAGCGGACAGCGGACAGCGGACAGCGGACAGCGGACAGCGGACAGCGGACATAGGACATAGGACATAGGACAGAGGACAGAGGACAGAGGACATACGACTGACGAATGAGGACAGAGCACTGGCGACTGAGGACAGAAGACTGACGACAGAGGACCGAGTACTGAGGACTGAGGACTGAGGACTGAGGACTGAGGACTGGGGACTGAGGACTGAGGACTGAGGACTGAGGACTGAGGACTGAGGACTGAGGACTGAGGACTGAGGACTGAGGACTGAGGACTGAGGACTGAGGACAGCGGACAGCGGACAGCGGACAGCGGACAGCGGACACCGGACACCGGACACCGGACAGCGGACAGCGGACAGCGGACAGCGGACAGCGGACAGCGGACAGGGCACAGCGGACAGCGGACATAGGGCAGAGGACATACTGCTGACGAATGAGGACAGCGGACAGCGGACAGGGCACAGCGGACAGCGGACAACGGACATAGGACAGAGGACTGACGAATGAGGACAGAGCACTGGCGACTTGAGGACAGAAGACTGACGACAGAGGACCGAGTACTGAGGACTGAGGACTGAGGACTGAGGACTGAGGACTGAGGACTGAGGACTGAGGACTGAGGACTGAGGACTGAGGACTGAGGACTAACGACTAAGAACTGAGGGCTGAGCAATGAGGACAGCGGACAGCGGACAGCGGACAGCTGAATGCTGACAGCGGACAGCGGACAGAGGACAGAGGACAGAGGGCAGAGGACAGAGGACAGAGGACAGAGGACAGAGGACAGAGGACAGAGGACAGAGGACAGAGGACAGAGGACAGAGGACAGAGGACAGAGGACAGAGGACAGAGGACAGAGGACAGAGGACAGAGGACAGAGGACAGAGGACAGAGGACAGAGGACAGAGGACAGAGGACAGAGGACAGAGGACAGAGGACAGAGGACAGAGGACAGAGGACAGAGGACAGAGGACAGTGGACAGAGGGCAGAGGACAGAGGACAGAGGACAGAGCACAGAGGACAAAGGACAGACGACTGACGAATGAGGACAGAGCATTGGCGACTGAGGATTGACGAATGAGGACAGAGCACTAGCGACTGAGGACAGAGCACTGGCGAATGAGGACGGAGCACTGGTGACTGAGGACAGAAGACTGACGACAGAGGACCGAGTACTGAGGACGGAGTACTGAGGACTGGTGACTGAGGACTGACGAATGAGGACAGAGCACTAGCGACTGAGGACAGAGCACTGGCGAATGAGGACTAAGGACTGAGGACTGAGGACTGAGGACGGCGGACAGCGGACAGCGTACAGCGTACAGCGTACAGCGGACAGCGGACAGCCGGGACAGCGGACAGCGGACAGCGGACAGCGGACAGCCGGACAGCGGACAGCAGACAGCGGACAGCGGACAGCGGACAGCGGACAGCGGACAGCGGACAGCGGACAGCGGACAGCGGACAGCGGACAGCGGACAGCGGACAGCGGAGCAGCGGACAGCGGACAGCGGACAGCGGACAGCGGACAGCGGACAGCGGACAGCGGACAGCGGACATAGGACATAGGACAGAGGACAGAGGACATACGACTGACGAATGAGGACAGAGCACTGGCGACTGAGGACAGAAGACTGACGACAGAGGACCGAGTACTGAGGACTGAGGACTGAGGACTGAGGACTGAGGGACTGAGGACTGAGGACTGAGGGACTGAGGACTGGGGACTGAGGACTGAGGACTGAGGACTGAGGACTGAGGACTGAGGACTGAGGACTGAGGACTGAGGATGAGGACTGAGGACTGACGACAGCGGACAGCGCACAGCGGACAGCGGACAGCGGACAGCGGACAGCGGACAGCGGACAGCGGACAGCGGACAGCGGACAGCGGACAGCGGACATAGGACATAGGACAGAGGACATACGACTGACGAATGAGGAGAGAGCACTGGCGACTGAGGACAGAAGACTGACGACAGAGGACCGAGTACTGAGGACTGAGGACTGAGGACTGAGGACTGAGGACTGAGGACTGAGGACTGAGGACTGAGGACTGAGGACTGAGGACTGGGGACTGAGGACTGAGGACTGAGGACTGAGGACTGAGGACTGAGGACTGAGGACTGAGGACTGAGGACTGAGGACTGAGGACTGAGGACTGAGGACTGAGGACTGAGGACTGAGGACTGAGGACTGAGGACTCAGGACTGAGGACTGAGGACTGAGGACTGAGGACTGAGTACTGAGGACTGAGGACTGAGGACTGAGGACTGAGGACTGGGGACTGAGGACTGAGGACTGAGGACTGAGGACTGAGGACTGAGGACTGAGGACTGAGGACTGAGGACTGAGGACTGAGGACTGAGGACTGAGGACTGAGGACAGCGGACAGCGGACAGCGGACAGCGGACAGCGGACAGCGGACAGCGGACAGCGGACAGCGGACAGCGGACACCGGACAGCGGACAGCGGACAGCGGACAGGGCACAGCGGACAGCGGACATAGGGCAGAGGACATACTGCTGACGAATGAGGACAGCGGACAGCGGACAGGGCACAGCGGACAGCGGACAACGGACATAGGACAGAGGACTGACGAATGAGGACAGAGCACTGGCGACTGAGGACAGAAGACTGACGACAGAGGACCGAGTACTGAGGACTGAGGACTGAGGACTGAGGACTGAGGACTGAGGACTGAGGACTGAGGACTGAGGACTAACGACTAAGAACTGAGGACTGAGCAATGAGGACAGCGGACAGCGGACAGCGGACAGCTGAATGCTGACAGCGGACAGCGGACATAGGACAGCGGACAGAGGACAGAGGACAGAGGACAGAGGACAGAGGACAGAGGACAGAGGACAGAGGACAGAGGACAGAGGACAGAGGACAGAGGACAGAGGACAGAGGACAGAGGACAGAGGACAGAGGACAGAGGACAGAGGACAGAGGACAGAGGACAGAGGACAGAGGACAGAGGACAGAGGACAGAGGACAGAGGACAGAGGACAGAGGACAGAGGACAGAGGACAGAGGACAGAGGACAGAGGACAGAGGACAGAGGACAGAGGACAGTGGACAGAGGGCAGAGGACAGAGGACAGAGCACAGAGGACAAAGGACAGACGACTGACGAATGAGGACAGAGCATTGGCGACTGAGGATTGACGAATGAGGACAGAGCACTAGCGACTGAGGACAGAGCACTGGCGAATGAGGACGGAGCACTGGTGACTGAGGACAGAAGACTGACGACAGAGGACCGAGTACTGAGGACGGAGTACTGAGGACTGGTGACTGAGGACTGAGGACTGAGGACTGAGGACAGCGGAGAGCGAACAGCGGACAGCGGACAGTGGACAGCGGACAGCGGACAGCGGAAGGCGGACAGCGGACAGAGGACATACGACTGACGAATGATGACAGAGCACTGGCGACTGAGGATTGACGAATGAGGACAGAGCACTGGCGACTGAGGACAGCGGACAGCGGACAGCGGACAGCGGACAGCGGACAGCGGACAGCGCACAGCGGACAGCACACAGCGGACAGCGCACAGCGGACAGCGCACAGCGGACAGCGCACAGCGGACAGCGCACAGCGGACAGCGGACAGCGGACAGCGGACAGCGCACAGCGGACAGCGGACAGCGGACAGCGGGCAGAGGACAGACGACTGACGAATGAGGAAAGAGCACTGGCGACTGAGGACTGACGAATGAGGACAGAGCACTGGCGACTGGGGACAGAGGACTGACGGATGAGGACTGAGGACAGCGGACAGCGGACACCGGACAGCGGACACCGGACATACGACTGACGAATGAGGACAGAGCACTGGCGATTGAGGACAGAGGACTGACGGATGAGGACTGAGGACTGACGACAGCGGACAGCGCACAGCGGACAGCGGACAGCGGACAGCGGACAGCGGACAGCGGACAGCGGACAGCGGACAGCGGACAGCGGACAGCGGACAGCGGACAGCGGACAGCGGACAGCGGACATAGGACATAGGACAGAGGACATACGACTGACGAATGA
This sequence comes from Hermetia illucens, assembly GCF_905115235.1. Classification (NCBI taxonomy): domain Eukaryota; kingdom Metazoa; phylum Arthropoda; class Insecta; order Diptera; family Stratiomyidae; genus Hermetia; species Hermetia illucens. The sequence goes on along the minus strand of NW_024037038.1, from coordinate 74,333 downwards.
GGAGAGAGCACTGGCGACTGAGGACAGAAGACTGACGACAGAGGACCGAGTACTGAGGACTGAGGACTGAGGACTGAGGACTGAGGACTGAGGACTGAGGACTGAGGACTGGGGACTGAGGACTGAGGACTGAGGACTGAGGACTGAGGACTGAGGACTGAGGACTGAGGACTGAGGACTGAGGACTGAGGACTGAGGACTGAGGACTGAGGACTGAGGACTGAGGACTGAGGACTGAGGACTGAGGACTCAGGACTGAGGACTGAGGACTGAGGACTGAGGACTGAGGACTGAGGACTGAGGACTGAGGACTGAGGACTGAGGACAGCGGACAGCGGACAGCGGACAGGGCACAGCGGACAGCGGACATAGGGCAGAGGACATACTGCTGACGAATGAGGACAGCGGACAGCGGACAGGGCACAGCGGACAACGGACATAGGAAAGAGGACTGACGAATGAGGACAGAGCACTGGCGACTGAGGACAGAAGACTGACGACAGAGGACCGAGTACTGAGGACTGAGGACTGAGGACTGAGGACTAAGAACTGAGGACTGAGCAATGAGGACAGCGGACAGCGGACAGCTGAATGCTGACAGCGGACAGCGGACATAGGACAGCGGACAGAGGACAGAGGACAGAGGACAGAGGGCAGAGGACAGAGGACAGAGGACAGAGGACAGAGGACAGAGGACAGAGGACAGAGGACAGAGGACAGAGGACAGAGGACAGAGGACAGAGGACAGAGGACAGAGGACAGAGGACAGAGGACAGAGGACAGAGGACAGAGGACAGAGGACAGAGGACAGAGGACAGAGGACAGAGGACAGAGGACAGAGGACAGAGGACAGAGGACAGAGGACAGAGGACAGAAGACAGAGGACAGAGGACAGTGGACAGAGGGACAGAGGACAGAGCACAGAGGACAAAGGACAGACGACTGACGAATGAGGACAGAGCAATGGCGACTGAGGATTGACGAATGAGGACAGAGCACTGGCGACTGAGGACAGAGCACTGGCGACTGAGGACTGGCGAATGAGGACGGAGCACTGGTGACTGAAGACAGAAGACTGACGACAGAGGACCGAGTACTGAGGACGGAGTACTGAGGACTGGTGACTGAGGACTGAGGACTGAGGACAGCGGAGAGCGAACAGCGGACAGCGGACAGTGGACAGCGGACAGCGGACAGCGGACAGCGGACAGCGGAAGGCGGACAGCGGACAGAGGACATACGACTGACGAATGATGACAGAGCACTGGCGACTGAGGACTGACGAATGAGGACAGAGCACTGGCGACTGAGGACAGAGGACTGACGGATGAGGACTGAGGACAGCGGACAGCGGACAGCGGGTAGAGGACAGACGACTGACGAGTGAGGACAGAGCACTGGCGACTGAGGACTGACGAATGAGGACAGAGCACTGGCGACTGAGGACAGAGGACTGACGGATGAGGACTGAGGACTGAGGACAGCGGACAGCGGACAGCGGACAGCAAACAGCGGACAGCGGACAGCGGACAGAGGACAGAGGACATACGACTGACGGATGAGGACAGAGCACTGACGGATGAGGACTGATGACTGAAGACTGAGGACAGCGGACAGCGGACAGCGCACAGCGGACAGCGGACAGCGGACAGAGGAGGGAGGACAGAGGAGAGAGGACAGAGGACATTACGCTGTCCGCTGTCCGCTGTGCGCTGTCCGCTGTCCGCTGTGCGCTGTCCGCTGTCCGCTGTCCTCAGACCTCAGTCGTCATCCGTCAGTCCTCTCTCGTCAGTCGCCAGGTGCTCTGTCCTCATTCGTCAGTCGTATGTCCTCTGTCCGCTTTCCGCTGTCCGTGGTCCGCTGTCCGCTGTCCCGCTGTCCGGTGTCCGCTGTCCGCTGTCCGCTGTACGGTCGCTGTCCGCTGTACGCTGTACGCTGTCCGCTGTCCGCTGTACCGCTGTCCGCTGTCCGCTGTCCGCTGTCCGCTGTCCGCTGTCCGCTGTCCGCGTCCGCTGTCCGCTGTCCGCTGTCCACTGTCCGCTGTCCGCTGTTCGCTCTCCGCTGTCCTCAGTCCTCAGTCCCTCAGTCCTCTAGTCACCAGTCCTCAGTACTCCGTCCTCAGTACTCGGTCCTCTGTCGTCAGTCTTCTGTCTTCGTCACCAGTGCTCCGTCCTCATTCGCCAGGCCTCAGTCGCCAGTGCTCTGTCCTCAGTCGCCAGTGCTCTGTCCTCATTCGTCAATCCTCAGTCGCCATTGCTCTGTCCTCATTCGTCAGTCGTCTGTCCTCTGCCCGCTGCCCGCTGCCCGCTGTCCGCTGTCCGCTGTCCTCAGTCCTCATCCGTCAGTCCTCTGTCCTCAGTCGCCAGTGCTCTGTCCTCATTCGTCAGTCCTCAGTCGCCAGTGCTCTGTCCTCATTCGTCTGTCCTCTGCCCGCTGTCCGCTGTCCGCTGTCCGCTGTGCACTGTCCGCTGTCCGCTGTCCTCAGTCCTCATCCGTCAGTCCTCTGTCCTCAGTCGCCAGTGCTCTGTCCTCATTCGTCAGTCGCATGTACTCTGTCCGCTGTCCGCGTTCCGCCTTCCGCTGTCCGCTGTCCGCTGTCCGCTGTCCGCTGTCCGCTGTCCGCTGTCCTCAGTCCTCAGTCCCCAGTCCTCCGTCCTCAGTACTCCGTCCTCAGTACTCGGTCCTCTGTCGTCAGTCTTCTGTCCTCAGTCACCAGTGCTCTGTCCTCATTCGCCAGTCCTCAGTCGCCAGTGCTCTGTCCTCAGTCGCCAGTGCTCTCTCCTCATTCGTCAGTCCTCCGTCGCCATTGCTCTGTCCTCATTCGTCAGTCGTCTGTCCTTTGTCCTCTGTGCTCTGTCCTCTGTCCTCTGTCCTCTGTCCTCTGTCCTCTGCCCTCTGTCCTCTGTCCTCTGTCCTCTGTCCTCTGTCCTCTGTCCTCTGTCCTCTGTCCTCTGTCCTCTGTCCTCTGTCCTCTGTCCTCTGTCCTCTGTCCTCTGTCCTCCGTCCTCTGTCCTCTGTCCTCTCTCCTCTGTCCTCTGTCCTCTGTCCTCTGTCCTCTGCCCTCTGTCCTCTGTCCGCTGTCCTATGTCCTATGTCCTATGTCCTATGTCCTATGTCCGCTGTCCTCAGTCCTCAGTACTCGGTCCTCTGTCGTCAGTCTTCTATCCTCAGTCGCCAGTGCTCTGTCCTCATTCGTCAGTCCTCAGTCGGCAGTGGTCTGTCCTCATTCGTCAGTCGTCTGTCGTCTGGCCTCTGTCCGCTGTCCGCTGTCCGTTGTCCGCTGTCCGCTGTGCGCTGTCCGCTGTCCGCTGTCCGCTGTCCGCTGTCCGCTGTCCTCAGTCCTCAGTCCTCATCCGTCAGTCCTCTGTCCTCAGTCGCCGGTGCTCTGTCCTCATTCGTCAGTCCTCAGTCGCCAGTGCTCTGTCCTCATTCGTCAGTCGTATGTCCTCTGTCCTCTGTCCTCTGTCCTCTGTCCGCTGTCCTCTATCCTCTCTCCTCTGTCCTATGTCCATTGCGCTCAGTCCTCAGTCGCCAGTCCTTATTCGTCAGTCCTCTGACCTCAGTCACCAGTGCTCAGTCCTCAGTCCTCAGTACTCGGTCCTCTGTCGTCAGTCTTCTGTCCTCAGTCACCAGTGCTCTGTCCTCATTCGTCAGTCCTCAGTCGTCAGTGCTCTGTCCTATGTCCGCTGTCCTCTGTCCGCTGTCCTTTGTGCGCTGGCCTCAGTCCGCTGTCCTCTGTCCGCTGTCCTTTGTCCGCTGTCCTTTGTCCGCTGTCCGCCGTCCGCCGTCCGCCGTCCGCCGTCCGCCGTCCGCCGTCGGCAGTCCGCAGTCCGCCGTCCGCCGTCCGCTGTGCGCTGTCCGCTGTCCGTTGTTCGCTGTCTGCTGTCTGCTGTCCGCTGTGCGCTGTCGTCTGTCCTCTGTCCTCTGCCCTCTGCCCTCTGCCCTATGCCCTCTGCCCTCAGTCCTCTGTCCTCTATCCTCCCTCCTCTGTCCTCCGCGCTCAGTCCTCAGTCCCCAGTCCTTATTCGTCAGTCCTCTGACCTCAGTCACCAGTGCTCAGTCCTCATTCGTCAGTCCAGAGTCGCCAGTGCTCTGTCCTCATTCGTCAGTCGTCTGTCCTTTGTCCTTTGTCCTCTGTCCTCTGTCCTCTGTCCTCTGTCCTCTGTCCTATGTCCTATGTCCTCTGTCCTTTGTCCTTTGTCCTCTGTCCTCTGTCCTCTGTCCTCTGTCCTCTGTCCTCTGTCCTCTGTCCTCTGTCCTCTGTCCTCTGTCCTATGTCCTCTGTCCTCTCTCCTATGGGCTCTGTCCTATGTCCGCTGTCCTATGTCCGCTGTCCTATGTCCGCTGTCCGCTGTCCGCTGTCCGCTGTCCGCTGTCCGCTGTCCTATGTCCGCTGTCCGCTGTCCGCTGTCCGCTGTCCTATGGCCGCTGTCCTATGTCCGCTGTCCGCTGTCCGCTGTCCGCTGTCCGGTGTCCGCTGTCCGCTGTCCGCTGTCCGCTGTCCGCTGTCCGCTGTCCGCTGTCCGCTGTCCGCTGTCCGCTGTCCGCTGTCCGCTGTCCGCTGTCCGCTGTCCGCTGTCCGCTGTCCGCTGTCCGCTGTCCGCTGTCCGCTGTCCGCTGTCCGCTGTCCGCTGTCCGCCGTCCGCCGTCCGCCGTCCGCCGTCCGCCGTCCGCCGTCCGCCGTCCGCTCCTCGTCGTCAAGCTCGAGTGCGTGTTGTTTACGGCGCAAGTCGTAAACAAAGTAATTAAGGACTGACGGCAGATGGCTGAGGGTAGAGTACAGATGTTGGAGGACATAGGACTGACGACTGAGGATTGAGGACGGAGGACTTACGCCGGGGACTGAAGACAGAGGACAGAGGACAGAGGACAGAGGACAGAGGACAGAGGACAGAGGACAGAGGACAGAGGACAGAGGACAGCGGACAGCGGACAGCGGACAGCGGACAGCGGACAGCGGACAGCGGACAGCGGACATAGGACAGCGGACAGCGGACATAGGACAGCGGACAGCGGACAGCGGACAGCGGACAGCGGACAGCGGACAGCGGACAGCGGACAGCGGACAGCGGACAGCGGACAGCGGACAGCAGACAGCGGACAGCGGACAGCGGACACCGGACACCGGACAGCGGACAGCGGACAGCGGACAGCGGACAGCGGACATAGGACATAGGACAGAGGACAGAGGACATACGACTGACGAATGAGGAGAGAGCACTGGCGACTGAGGACAGAAGACTGACGACGGAGGACCGAGTACTGAGGACTGAGGACTGAGGACTGAGGACTGGGACTACCGGACAGAGGACTACCGGACATACGGACTGACGAATGAGGACAGAGCACTGGCGATTGAGGACAGAGGACTGACGGACTGAGGACTGAGGACTGAGGACTGAGGACTGAGAACTGAGGACATGAGGACAGCGGACTAGCGGACTAGCGGACAGCGGACAGCGGACAGCGGACAGCGGACACCGGACAGCGGACAGCCGGACAGCCGGACAGCGGACAGCGGACAGGGCACAGCGGACAGCGGACATAGGGCAGAGGACATACGCTGACGAATGAGGACAGCGGACAGCGGACAGGGCACAGCGGACAGCGGACAACGGACATAGGACAGAGGACTGACGAATGAGGACAGAGCACTGGCGACTGAGGACAGAAGACTGACGACAGAGGACCGAGTACTGAGGACTGAGGACTGAGGTCTGAGGACTGAGGACTGAGGACTAACGACTAAGAACTGAGGACTGAGCAATGAGGACAGCGGACAGCGGACAGCTGAATGCTGACAGCGGACAGCGGACATAGGACAGCGGACAGAGGACAGAGGACAGAGGACAGAGGGCAGAGGACAGAGGACAGAGGACAGAGGACAGAGGACAGAGGACAGAGGACAGAGGACAGAGGACAGAGGACAGAGGACAGAGGACAGAGGACAGAGGACAGAGGACAGAGGACAGAGGACAGAGGACAGAGGACAGAGGACAGAGGACAGAGGACAGAGGACAGAGACAGAGGACAGAGGACAGAGACAGAGGACAGAGGACAGTGGACAGAGGGCAGAGGACAGAGGACAGAGCACAGAGGACAAAGGACAGACGACTGACGAATGAGGACAGAGCAATGGCGACTGAGGATTGACGAATGAGGACAGAGCACTGGCGACTGAGGACAGAGCACTGGCGACTGAGGACTGGCGAATGAGGACGGAGCACTGGTGACTGAAGACAGAAGACTGACGACAGAGGACCGAGTACTGAGGACGGAGTACTGAGGACTGGTGACTGAGGACTGAGGACAGCGGATGAGCGAACAGCGAACAGCGGACAGTGGACAGCGGACAGCGGACAGCGGACAGCGGACAGCGGAAGGCGGACAGCGGACAGAGGACATACGACTGACGAATGATGACAGAGCACTGGCGACTGAGGACTGACGAATGAGGACAGAGCACTGGCGACTGAGGACAGAGGACTGACGGATGAGGACTGAGGACAGCGGACAGCGGACAGCGGACAGCGGGTAGAGGACAGACGACTGACGAGTAGAGGACAGAGCACTGGCGACTGAGGACTGACGAATGAGGACAGAGCACTGGCGACTGAGGACAGAGGACTGACGGATGAGGACTGAGGACTGAGGACAGCGGACAGCGGACAGCGGACAGCGGACAGCGAACAGCGGACAGCGGACAGCGGACAGAGGACAGAGGACATACGACTGACGGATGAGGACAGAGCACTGACGGATGAGGACTGATGACTGAAGACTGAGGACAGCGGACAGCGGACAGCGCACAGCGCACAGCGGACAGAGGAGGGAGGACAGAGGAGAGAGGACAGAGGACATTACGCTGTCCGCTGTCCGCTGTGCGCTGTCCGCTGTCCGCTGTCCGCTGTGCGCTGTCCGCTGTCCGCTGTCCTCAGACCTCAGACCTCAGTCCTCATCCGTCAGTCCTCTCTCGTCAGTCGCCAGTGCTCTGTCCTCATTCGTCAGTCGTATGTCCTCTGTCCGCTGTCCGCTGTCCTCTGTCCTCTGTCCTGAGGACAGTCAGTGTCCGCTGTCCTCAGTCCTCAGTCCTCATCCGTCAGTCCTCTGTCCTCAGTCGCCAGTGCTCTGTCCTCATTCGTCAGTCCTCAGTCGCCAGTGCTCTGTCCTCACTCGTCAGTCGTCTGTCCTCTACCCGCTCTCCGCTGTCCGCTGTCCGCTGTCCGCTGTCCTCAGTCCTCATCCGTCAGTCCTCTGTCCTCAGTCGCCAGTGCTCTGTCCTCATTCGTCAGTCCTCAGTAGCCAGTGCTCTGTCATCATTCGTCAGTCGTATGTCCTCTGTCCGCTGTGCGCTGTCCGCTGTCCGCTGTCCACTGTCCGCTGTCCGCTGTTCGCTCTCCGCTGTCCTCAGTCCTCAGTCCTCAGTCACCAGTCCTCAGTACTCCGTCCTCAGTACTCGGTCCTCTGTCGTCAGTCTTCTGTCCTCAGTCACCAGTGCTCCGTCCTCATTCGCCACTCCTCAGTCGCCAGTGCTCTGTCCTCATTCGTCAGTCGTATGTTCGCTGTCCGCTGTCCGCTGTCCGCTGTGCGCTGTGCGCTGTGCGCTGTGCGCTGTCCGCTGTCCGCTGTCCGCTGTCCGCTGTCCTCAGTCCTCAGTCCTCAGTCCTCATCCGTCAGTCCTCTGTCCACAGTCGCCAGTGCTCTGTCCTCATTCGTCAGTCCTCAGTCGCCAGTGCTCTGTCCTCATTCGTCTGTCCTCTGCCCGCTGTCCGCTGTCCGCTGTGCGCTGTCCGCTGTGCACTGTCCGCTGTCCGCTGTCCGCTGTCCTCAGTCCTCATCCGTCAGTCCTCTGTCCTCAGTCGCCAGTGCTCTGTCCTCATTCGTCAGTCGCATGTCCTCTGTCCGCTGTCCGCGTTCCGCCTTCCGCTGTCCGCTGTCCGCTGTCCGCTGTCCGCTGTCCGCTGTCCTCAGTCCTCAGTCCCCAGTCCTCCGTCCTCAGTACTCCGTCCTCAGTACTCGGTCCTCTGTCGTCAGTCTTCTGTCCTCAGTCACCAGTGCTCTGTGCTCATTCGCCAGTCCTCAGTCGCCAGTGCTCTGTCCTCAGTCGCCAGTGCTCTGTCCTCATTCGTCAGTCGTCTGTCCTTTGTCCTCTGTGCTCTGTCCTCTGTCCTCTGCCTCTGTCCTCTGTCCTCTGTCCTCTGTCCTCTGTCCTCTGTCCTCTGTCCTCTGTCCTCTGTCCTCTGTCCTCTGTCCTCTGTCCTCTGTCCTCTGTCCTCTGTCCTCTGTCCTCTGTCCTCTGTCCTCTGTCCTCCGTCCTCTGTCCTCTGTCCTCTCTCCTCTGTCCTCTGTCCTATGTCCTCTGTCCTCTGTCCTCTGTCCTCTGTCCTCTGTCCTCTGTCCTCTGTCCTCTGTCCTCTGTCCTCTCTCCTCTGTCCTCTGTCCTCTGTCCTCTGTCCTCTGTCCTCTGTCCTCTGTCCGCTGTCCTATGTCCTATGTCCGCTGTCTTCAGTCCTCAGTACTCGGTCCTCTGTCGTCAGTCTTCTGTCCTCAGTCACCAGTGCTCTGTCCTCATTCGTCAGTCCTCAGTCGTCAGTGCTCTGTCCTATGTCCGCTGTCCTCTGTCCGCTGTCCTTTGTGCGCTGGCCTCAGTCCGCTGTCCTCTGTCCGCTGTCCTTTGTCCGCTGTCCTTTGTCCGCTGTCCTTTGTCCGCCGTCCGCCGTCCGCTGTGCGCTGTCCGCTGTCCGTTGTTCGCTGTCTGCTGTCTGCTGTCCGCTGTGCGCTGTCGTCTGTCGTCTGTCCTCTGCCCTCTGCCCTCTGCTCGCCTCTGCCCTCTGCCTCTGCCCTCTGCCCTCTGCCCTCTGCCCTATGCCCTCTGCCCTCAGTCCTCTGTCCTCTATCCTCCCTCCTCTGTCCTCTGCGCTCAGTCCTCAGTCCCCAGTCCTTATTCGTCAGTCCTCTGACCTCAGTCACCAGTGCTCAGTCCTCATTCGTCAGTCCAGAGTCGCCAGTGCTCTGTCCTCATTCGTCAGTCGTCTGTCCTTTGTCCTTTGTCCTCTGTCCTCTGTCCTCTGTCCTCTGTCCTCTGTCCTCTGTCCTCTGTCCTATGGGCTCTGTCCTATGTCCGCTGTCCTATGTCCGCTGTCCTATGTCCGCTGTCCTATGTCCGCTGTCCTATGTCCGCTGTCCTATGTCCGCTGTCCGCTGTCCGCTGTCCGCTGTCCGCTGTCCGCTGTCCGCTGTCCGCTGTCCGCTGTCCGCTGTCCGGCTGTCCGCTCCGCTGTCCGCTGTCCGCTGTCCGCTGTCCGCTGTCCGCTGTCCGCTGTCCGCTGTCCGCCGTCCGCTGTCCGCTGTCCGCCGTCCGCTGTCCGCCGTCCGCTGTCCGCTGTCCGCCGTCCGCCGTCCGCCGTCCGCCGTCCGCTCCTCGTCGTCAAGCTCTCGTTGCGTGAAGACGTGTTTCGAAATCTGCGGAAATCGAAATTGCGAATTTAGTTACGGTGACTCGATTATATTATTGTGATACCCAGTGGTTTGTGAGTTGTTTACGACGTTTGTCGTAAACAAGGTAATAAGCGCGACCCTTGCGGTACTTTGTTTTTGCGAGTTGTTTACGACATTTAGTCGTAAACAAAGTAATTAGTCCCTTTACGGTGATTTGTTAACGTGACTAAGTGACCCTTACGGTACCTTGTTTTCTCGAGTGCGTGTTGTTTACGGCGCAAGTCGTAAACAAAGTAATTAAGGACTGACGGCAGATGGCTGATGGTAGAGTACAGATGTTGGAGGACATAGGACTGACGACTGAGGATTGAGGACGGAGGACTTACGCCGGGGACTGAAGACAGAGGACAGAGGACAGAGGACAGAGGACAGAGGACAGAGGACAGCGGACAGAGGACAGAGGACAGCGGACAGCGGACAGCGGACAGCGGACAGCGGACAGCGGACAGCGGACAGCGGACAGCGGACAGCGGACAGCGGACAGCGGACAGCGGACAGCGGACAGCGGACAGCGGACAGCGGACAGCGCAGCAGCGGACAGCGACACAGCGGACAGCGCACAGCGGACAGCGGACAGCGGACAGCAGACAGCGGGCAGAGGACAGACGACTGACGAATGAGGACAGAGCACTGGCGATTGAGGACAGAGGACTGACGGATGAGGACTGAGGACTGGCGACAGCGGACAGCGGACAGCGGACAGCGGACAGCGGACAGCGGACAGCGGACAGCGGACAGCGGACAGCGGAGCAGCGGACAGCGGACAGCGGACAGCGGACAGCGGACAGCGGACAGCGGACAGCACACAGCGGACAGCGCACAGCGGACAGCGCACAGCGGACAGCGCACAGCGGACAGCGCACAGCGGACAGCGGACAGCGCACAGCGGACAGCGGACAGCGGAGCAGCGGACAGCGGACAGCGGACAGCGGACAGCGGACAGCGGACAGCGGACAGCGCACAGCGGACAGCGGACATAGGACAGAGGACATACGACTGACGACTGACGAATCAGGACAGAGCACTGGCGACTGAGGACAGAAGACTGACGACAGAGGACCGAGTACTGAGGACGGAGTACTGAGGACTGGTGACTGAGGACTGAGGACTGAGGACTGAGGACAGCGGAGAGCGAACAGCGGACAGCGGACAGTGGACAGCGGACAGCGGACAGCGGACAGCGGACAGCGGAAGGCGGACAGCGGACAGAGGACATACGACTGACGAATGATGACAGAGCACTGGCGACTGAGGATTGACGAATGAGGACAGAGCACTGGCGACTGAGGACAGCGGACAGCGGACAGCGGACAGCGGACAGCGCACAGCGGACAGCGGACAGCACACAGCGGACAGCGCACAGCGGACAGCGCACAGCGGACAGCGCACAGCGGACAGCGCACAGCGGACAGCGCACAGCGGACAGCGGACAGCGGACAGCGCACAGCGGACAGCGGACAGCGGACAGCGGACAGCGGGCAGGGGACAGACGACTGACGAATGAGGAAAGAGCACTGGCGACTGAGGACTGACGAATGAGGACAGAGCACTGGCGACTGGGGACAGAGGACTGACGGATGAGGACTGAGGACAGCGGACAGCGGACACCGGACAGCGGACACCGGACATACGACTGACGAATGAGGACAGAGCACTGGCGATTGAGGACAGAGGACTGACGGATGAGGACTGAGGACTGACGACAGCGGACAGCGCACAGCGGACAGCGGACAGCGGACAGCGGACAGCGGACAGCGGACAGCGGACAGCGGACAGCGGACAGCGGACAGCGGACAGCGGACAGCGGACATAGGACATAGGACAGAGGACAGAGGACATACGACTGACGAATGAGGAGAGAGCACTGGCGACTGAGGACAGAAGACTGACGACAGAGGACCGAGTACTGAGGACTGAGGACTGAGGACTGAGGACTGAGGACTGAGGACTGAGGACTGAGGACTGAGGACTGAGGACTGAGGACTGAGGACTGAGGACTGGGGACTGAGGACTGAGGACTGAGGACTGAGGACTGAGGACTGAGGACTGAGGACTGAGGACTGAGGACTGAGGACTGAGGACTGAGGACTGAGGACTGAGAACTGAGGACTGAGGACTGAGGACTGAGGACTGAGGACTGAGGACTGAGGACTGAGGACTGAGGACTGAGGACTGAGGACTGAGGACTGAGGACTGAGGACTGAGGACTGAGGACTGAGGACTGAGGACTGAGGACTGAGGACAGCGGACAGCGGACAGCGGACAGGGCACAGCGGACAGCGGACATAGGGCAGAGGACATACATGCTGACGAATGAGGACAGCGGACAGCGGACAGGGCACAGCGGACAACGGACATAGGAAAGAGGACTGACGAATGAGGACAGAGCACTGGCGACTGAGGACAGAAGACTGACGACAGAGGACCGAGGTACTGAGGACTGAGGACTGAGGACTGAGGACTGAGGACTAAGAACTGAGGACTGAGCAATGAGGACAGCGGACAGCGGACAGCTGAATGCTGACAGCGGACAGCGGACATAGGACAGCGGACAGAGGACAGAGGACAGAGGGCAGAGGACAGAGGACAGAGGACAGAGGACAGAGGACAGAGGACAGAGGACAGAGGACAGAGGACAGAGGACAGAGGACAGAGGACAGAGGACAGAGGACAGAGGACAGAGGACAGAGGACAGAGGACAGAGGACAGAGGACAGAGGACAGAGGCAGAGGACAGAGGACAGAGCACAGAGGACAAAGGACAGACGACTGACGAATGAGGACAGAGCAATGGCGACTGAGGATTGACGAATGAGGACAGAGCACTGGCGACTGAGGACAGAGCACTGGCGACTGAGGACTGGCGAATGAGGACGGAGCACTGGTGACTGAGGACAGAAGACTGACGACAGAGGACCGAGTACTGAGGACGGAGTACTGAGGACTGGTGACTGAGGACTGAGGACTGAGGACTGAGGACAGCGGAGAGCGAACAGCGGACAGCGGACAGTGGACAGCGGACAGCGGACAGCGGACAGCGGACAGCGGAAGGCGGACAGCGGACAGAGGACATACGACTGACGAATGATGACAGAGCACTGGCGACTGAGGACTGACGAATGAGGACAGAGCACTGGCGACTGAGGACAGAGGACTGACGGATGAGGACTGAGGACAGCGGACAGCGGACAGCGGGTAGAGGACAGACGACTGACGAGTGAGGACAGAGCACTGGCGACTGAGGACTGACGAATGAGGACAGAGCACTGGCGACTGAGGACAGAGGACTGACGGATGAGGACTGAGGACTGAGGACAGCGGACAGCGGACAGCGGACAGCGGACAGCGGACAGCGGACAGCAAACAGCGGACAGCGGACAGCGGACAGAGGACAGAGGACATACGACTGACGGATGAGGACAGAGCACTGACGGATGAGGACTGATGACTGAAGACTGAGGACAGCGGACAGCGGACAGCGCACAGCGCACAGCGGACAGCGGACAGCGGACAGAGGAGGGAGGACAGAGGAGAGAGGACAGAGGACATTACGCTGTCCGCTGTCCGCTGTGCGCTGTCCGCTGTCCGCTGTGCGCTGTCCGCTGTCCGCTGTCCTCAGACCTCAGTCCTCATCCGTCAGTCCTCTCTCGTCAGTCGCCAGTGCTCTGTCCTCATTCGTCAGTCGTATGTCCTCTGTCCGCTGTCCGCTGTCCGGTGTCCGCTGTCCGCTGTCCGCTGTCCGCTGTCCGCTGTCCGCTGTACGCTGTACGCTGTCCGCTGTCCGCTGTCCGCTGTCCGCTGTCCGCTGTCCGCTGTCCGCTGTCCGCTGTCCTCAGTCCTCATCCGTCAGTCCTCTGTCCTCAGTCGCCAGTACTCTGTCCTCATTCGTCAGTCGTATGTCCGCTGTGCGCTGTCCGCTGTCCGCTGTCCGCTGTCCGCTGTCCTCAGTCTTCGGTCCTCATCCGTCAGTCCTCTGTCCTCAGTCGCCAGTGCTCTGTCCTCATTCGTCAGTCCTCAGTCGCCAGTGCTCTGTCCTCATTCGTCAGTCGTCTGTCCTCTGCCCGCTGCCCGCTGCCCGCTGTCCGCTGTCCGCTGTCCTCAGTCCTCATCCGTCAGTCGTCTGTCCTCAGTCGCCAGTGCTCTGTCCTCATTCGTCAGTCCTCAGTCGCCAGTGCTCTGTCCTCATTCGTCTGTCCTCTGCCCGCTGTCCGCTGTCCGCTGTCCGCTGTGCACTGTCCGCTGTCCGCTGTCCGCTGTCCTCAGTCCTCATCCGTCAGTCCTCTGTCCTCAGTCGCCAGTTCTCTGTCCTCATTCGTCAGTCGCATGTCCTCTGTCCGCTGTCCGCGTTCCGCCTTCCGCTGTCCGTTGTCCGCTGTCCGCTGTCCGCTGTCCGCTGTCCGCTGTCCGCTGTCCGCTGTCCTCAGTCCTCAGTCCCCAGTCCTCCGTCCTCAGTACTCCGTCCTCAGTACTCGGTCCTCTGTCGTCAGTCTTCTGTCCTCAGTCACCAGTGCTCTGTCCTCATTCGCCAGTCCTCAGTCGCCAGTGCTCTGTCCTCAGTCGCCAGTGCTCTGTCCTCATTCGTCAGTCCTCAGTCGCCATTGCTCTGTCCTCATTCGTCAGTCGTCTGTCCTTTGTCCTCTGTGCTCTGTCCTCTGTCCTCTGCCCTCTGTCCCCTGTCCTCCGTCCTCTGTCCTCTGTCCTCTGTCCTCTGTCCTCTGTCTCTGTCCTCTGTCCTCTGTCCTCTGTCCTCTGTCTCTGTCCTCTGTCCTCTCGTCCTCTGTGCTCGTCCTCTGTCCTCTGTCCTCTGTCCTCTGCTCCTCTCTCCTCTGTCCTCTGTCCTCTGTCCTCTGTCCTCTCTCCTCTGTCCTCTGTCCTCTGTCCTCTGTCCTCTGTCCTCTGTCCTCTGTCCGCTGCCCTCTGTCCTCTGTCCGCTGTCCTATGTCCTATGTCCTAGTCCGCTGTCCTCAGTCCTCAGTACTCGGTCCTCTGTCGTCAGTCTTCTGTCCTCAGTCGCGCAGTGCTCTGTCCTCATTCGTCAGTCCTCGTCGGCAGTGGTCTGTCCTCATTCGTCAGTCGTCTGTCGTCTGTCCGCTGTCGCTGTCCGTTGTCCCGCTGTGCGCTGTTCCTCTGTGCGCTGTCCGCCTGTCCGCTGTCCTGAGACCTCAGCCTCAGTCCTCATCCGTCAGTCCTCTCTCGTCAGTCGCCAGTGCTCTGTCCTCATTCGTCAGTCGTATGTCCTCTGTCCGCTGTCCGCTGTCCGGTGTCCGCTGTCCGCTGTCCGCTGTCCGCTGTCCGCTGTCCGCTGTCCGCTGTACGCTGTACGCTGTCCGCTGTCCGCTGTCCGCTGTCCGCTGTCCGCTGTCCGCTGTCCGCTGTCCGCTGTCCGCTGTCCGCTGTCCTCAGTCCTCATCCGTCAGTCCTCTGTCCTCAGTCGCCAGTACTCTGTCCTCATTCGTCAGTCGTATGTCCGCTGTGCGCTGTCCGCTGTCCGCTGTCCGCTGTCCGCTGTCCTCAGTCTTCGGTCCTCATCCGTCAGTCCTCTGTCCTCAGTCGCCAGTGCTCTGTCCTCATTCGTCAGTCCTCAGTCGCCAGTGCTCTGTCCTCATTCGTCAGTCGTCTGTCCTCTGCCCGCTGCCCGCTGCCCGCTGTCCGCTGTCCGCTGTCCTCAGTCCTCATCCGTCAGTCGTCTGTCCTCAGTCGCCAGTGCTCTGTCCTCATTCGTCAGTCCTCAGTCGCCAGTGCTCTGTCCTCATTCGTCTGTCCTCTGCCCGCTGTCCGCTGTCCGCTGTCCGCTGTGCACTGTCCGCTGTCCTCTGTCCGCTGTCCTCAGTCCTCATCCGTCAGTCCTCTGTCCTCAGTCGCCAGTGCTCTGTCCTCATTCGTCAGTCGCATGTCCTCTGTCCGCTGTCCGCGTTCCGCCTTCCGCTGTCCGCTGTCCGCTGTCCGCTGTCCGCTGTTCGCTGTCCTCAGTCCTCAGTCCCCAGTCCTCCGTCCTCAGTACTCCGTCCTCAGTACTCGGTCCTCTGTCGTCAGTCCTCTGTCCTCAGTCGCCAGTACTCTGTCCTCATTCGTCAGTCGTATGTCCGCTGTGCGCTGTCCGCTGTCCGCTGTCCGCTGTCCTCAGTCTTCGGTCCTCATCCGTCAGTCCTCTGTCCTCAGTCGCCAGTGCTCTGTCCTGATTCGTCAGTCCTCAGTCGCCAGTGCTCTGTCCTCATTCGTCAGTCGTCTGTCCTCTGCCCGCTGCCCGCTGCCCGCTGTCCGCTGTCCGCTGTCCTCAGTCCTCATCCGTCAGTCGTCTGTCCTCAGTCGCCAGTGCTCTGTCCTCATTCGTCAGTCCTCAGTCGCCAGTGCTCTGTCCTCATTCGTCTGTCCTCTGCCCGCTGTCCGCTGTCCGCTGTCCGCTGTGCACTGTCCGCTGTCCGCTGTCCGCTGTCCTCAGTCCTCATCCGTCAGTCCTCTGTCCTCAGTCGCCAGTGCTCTGTCCTCATTCGTCAGTCGCATGTCCTCTGTCCGCTGTCCGCGTTCCGCCTTCCGCTGTCCGTTGTCCGCTGTCCGCTGTCCGCTGTCCGCTGTCCGCTGTCCGCTGTCCTCAGTCCTCAGTCCCCAGTCCTCCGTCCTCAGTACTCCGTCCTCAGTACTCGGTCCTCTGTCGTCAGTCTTCTGTCCTCAGTCACCAGTGCTCTGTCCTCATTCGCCAGTCCTCAGTCGCCAGTGCTCTGTCCTCAGTCGCCAGTGCTCTGTCCTCATTCGTCAGTCCTCAGTCGCCATTGCTCTGTCCTCATTCGTCAGTCGTCTGTCCTTTGTCCTCCGTGCTCTGTGCTCTGTCCTCTGTCCTCTGCCCTCTGTCCTCTGTCCTCTGTCCTCTGTCCTCTGTCCTCTGTCCTCTGTCCTCTGTCCTCTGTCCTCTGTCCTCTGTCCTCTGTCCTCTGTCCTCTGTCCTCTGTCCTCTGTCCTCTGTCCTCTGTCCTCTGTCCTCTGTCCTCTGTCCTCTGTCCTCTGTCCTCTGTCCTCTGTCCTCTGTCCTCTGTCCTCTGTCCTCTGTCCTCTGTCCTCTGTCCTCTGTCCTCTGTCCTCTGTCCTCTGTCCTCTGTCCTCTGTCCTCTGTCCTCTGTCCTCTGCCCTCTGTCCTCTGTCCGCTGTCCGCTGTCCTATGTCCTATGTCCTATGTCCGCTGTCCTCAGTCCTCAGTACTCGGTCCTCTGTCGTCAGTCTTCTGTCCTCAGTCGCGAGTGCTCTGTCCTCATTCGTCAGTCCTCAGTCGGCAGTGGTCTGTCCTCATTCGTCAGTCGTCTGTCGTCTGTCCTCTGTCCGCTGTCCGCTGTCCGTTGTCCGCTGTCCGCTGTGCGCTGTCCGCTGTCCGCTGTCCGCTGTCCGCTGTCCTCAGTCCTCATCCGTCAGTCCTCTGTCCTCAGTCGCCGGTGCTCTGTCCTCATTCGTCAGTCCTCAGTCGCCAGTGCTCTGTCCTCATTCGTCAGTCGTATGTCCTCTGTCCTCTGTCCTCTGTCCTCTGTCCGCTGTCCTCTATCCTCTCTCCTCTGTCCTATGTCCTTTGCGCTCAGTCCTCAGTCGCCAGTCCTTATTCGTCAGTCCTCTGACCTCAGTCACCAGTGCTCAGTCCTCAGTCCTCAGTACTCGGTCCTCTGTCGTCAGTCTTCTGTCCTCAGTCACCAGTGCTCTGTCCTCATTCGTCAGTCCTCAGTCGTCAGTGCTCTGTCCTATGTCCGCTGTCCTCTGTCCGCTGTCCTTTGTGCGCTGGCCTCAGTCCGCTGTCCTCTGTCCGCTGTCCTTTGTCCGCTGTCCTTGTCCGCTGTCCGCCGTCCGCCGTCCGCTGTGCGCTGTCCGCTGTCCGTTGTTCGCTGTCTGCTGTCTGCTGTCCGCTGTGCGCTGTCGTCTGTCCTCTGTCCTCTGCCCTCTGCCCTATGCCCTCTGCCCTATGCCCTCTGCCCTCAGTCCTCTGTCCTCTATCCTCCCTCCTCTGTCCTCTGCGCTCAGTCCTCAGTCCCCAGTCCTTATTCGTCAGTCCTCTGACCTCAGTCACCAGTGCTCAGTCCTCATTCGTCAGTCCAGAGTCGCCAGTGCTCTGTCCTCATTCGTCAGTCGTCTGTCCTTTGTCCTTTGTCCTCTGTCCTCTGTCCTCTGTCCTCTGTCCTCTGTCCTCTGTCCTCTGTCCTATGGGCTCTGTCCTATGTCCGCTGTCCTATGTCCGCTGTCCTATGTCCGCTGTCCTATGTCCGCTGTCCTATGTCCGCTGTCCGCTGTCGCTGTCCGCTGTCCTGTGTCGCTGTCCGCTGTCCGCTGTCCGCTGTCCGCTGTCGCTGTCCGCTGTCGCTGTCCGGTGTCCGCAGTCAGCAGTCCGCTGTCCGCCTGTCCGCGTCCGCCTGTCCGCTGTCCGCACGTCCGCAGTCCGCTGTCCCGCCGTGCGCTGTCCGCCGTGCCGCTGTCCGCCGTCCGCCGTCCTCCGCCCCGTCCGCTCCTCGTCGTCAAGCTCTCGTTTGCGTGAAGACGTGTTTCGAAAATCTGCGGGAAATCGAAATTGCGAATTTAGTTACGGTGACTGGATTATATTATTGTGATACCCAGTGGTTTGTGAGTTGTTTACGACGTTTGTCGTAAACAAGGTAATAAGCGCGACCCCTTGCGGTACTTGTTTTTGCGAGTTTGTTTACGACATTTAGTCGTAAACAAGTAATTAGTCCCTTTACGGTGACTTTGTTTAACGTGACTAAGTGACCCTTACGCGGACAGCGGACAGCGGACAGCGGACAGCGGACAGCGGACAGCGGACAGCGGACAGCGCACAGCGCACAGCGGACAGCGGACAGCGGACAGCGGACAGCGGACAGCGGACAGCGGACAGCACACAGCGGACAGCGCACAGCGGACAGCGGACAGCCGACAGCGGACAGCGGACAGCGGACAGCGGGCAGAGGACAGACGACTGACGAATGAGGAAAGAGCACTGGCGACTGAGGACTGACGAATGAGGACAGAGCACTGGCGACTTGGGACAGAGGACTGACGGATGAGGACTGAGGACTGCGGACAGCGGACAGCGGACAGCGGACAGCGGGCAGAGGACAGACGACTGACGAATGAGGAAAGAGCACTGGCGACTGAGGACTGACGAATGAGGACAGAGCACTGGCGACTTGGGACAGAGGACTGACGGATGAGGACTGAGGACTGCGGACAGCGGACAGCGGACACCGAACAGCGGACACCGGACATACGACTGACGAATGAGGACAGAGCACTGGCGATTGAGGACAGAGGACTGACGGATGAGGACTGAGGACTGACGACAGCGGACAGCGGACAGCGGACAGCGGACAGCGGACAGCGGACAGCGGACAGCGGACAGCGGACAGCGGACAGCGGACAGCGGACAGCGGACAGCGGACATAGGACATAGGACAGAGGACAGAGGACATACGACTGACGAATGAGGACAGAGCACTGGTGACTGAGGACAGAAGACTGACGACAGAGGACCGAGTACTGAGGACTGAGGACTGAGGACTGGGCACTGAGGACTGAGGACTGAGGACTGAGGACTGAGGACTGAGGACTGAGGACTGAGGACTGAGGACTGAGGACTGAGGACTGAGGACTGAGGACTGAGGACAGCGGACAGCGGACAGCGGACAGCGGACAGCGGACAGCGGACAGCGGACAGCGGACAGCGGACAGCGGACACCGGACAGCGGACAGCGGACAGGGCACAGCGGACAGCGGACATAGGGCAGAGGACATACTGCTGACGAATGAGCACAGCGGACAGGGCACAGCGGACAGCGGACAACGGACATAGGACAGAGGACTGACGAATGAGGACAGAGCACTGGCGACTGAGGACAGAAGACTGACGACAGAGGACCGAGTACTGAGGACTGAGGACTGAGGACTGAGGACTGAGGACTGAGGACTGAGGACTGAGGACTAACGACTAAGAACTGAGGACTGAGCAATGATGACAGCGCACAGCGGACAGCTGAATGCTGACAGCGGACAGCGGACAGCGGACAGCGGACATAGGACAGCGGACAGAGGACAGAGGACAGAGGACAGAGGACAGAGGACAGAGGACAGAGGACAGAGGACAGAGGACAGAGGACAGAGGACAGAGGACAGAGGACAGAGGACAGAGGACAGAGGACAGAGGACAGAGGACAGAGGACAGAGGACAGAGGACAGAGGACAGAGGACAGAGGACAGAGGACAGAGCACAGAGGACAGAGGACAGAGGACAGAGGACAGAGGACAGAGGACAGAGGACAGAGGACAGAGGACAGAGGACAGAGGACAGAGGACAGAGGACAGAGGACAGAGGACAGAGGACAGAGGACAGAGGACAGAGGACAGAGGACAGAGGACAGAGGACAGAGGACAGAGGACAGAGGACAGAGGACAGTGGACAGAGGGCAGAGGACAGAGGACAGAGGACAAAGGACAGACGACTGACGAATGAGGACAGAGCAATGGCGACTGAGGATTGACGAATGAGGACAGAGCACTAGCGACTGAGGACAGAGCACTGGCGACTGAGGAGTGGCGAATGAGGACGGAGCACTGGTGACTGAGGACAGAAGACTGACGACAGAGGACCGAGTACTGAGGACGGAGTACTGAGGACTGGTGACTGAGGACTGAGGACTGAGGACAGCGGAGAGCGAACAGCGGACAGCGGACAGTGGACAGCGGACAGCGGACAGCGGACAGCGGACAGCGGACAGAGGACATACGACTGACGAATGATGACAGAGCACTGGCTACTGAGGACTGACGAATGAGGACAGAGCACTGGCGACTGAGGACAGAGGACTGACGGATGAGGACTGAGGACAGCGGACAGCGGACAGCGGACAGCGGAGAGCGGGTAGAGGACAGACGACTGACGAGTGAGGACAGAGCACTGGCGACTGAGGACTGACGAATGAGGACAGAGCACTGGCGACTGAGGACAGAGGACTGCCGGATGAGGACTGAGGACTGAGGACAGCGGACAGCGGACTGCGGACAGCGGACAGCGGACAGCGCACAGCGCACAGCGGACAGCGGACAGCGGACAGCGGACAGCGGACAGCGGACAGCGGACAGCGGACAGCGGACAGCGGACAGCGGACAGCGGACAGCGGACAGCGGACAGCGGACAGCGGACAGCGGACAGCGGACAGAGGACAGAGGACATACGACTGACGGATGAGGACAGAGCACTGACGGATGAGGACTGATGACTGAAGACTGAGGACAGCGGACAGCGGACAGCGCACAGCGCACAGCGGACAGCGGACAGCGGACAGCGGACAGAGGAGGGAGGACAGAGGAGAGAGGACAGAGGACATTACGCTGTCCGCTGTGCGCTGTCCGCTGTCCGCTGTCCGCTGTCCGCTGTCCGCTGTCCGCTGTCCGCTGTGCGCTGTCCGCTGTCCGCTGTCCGCTGTCCGCTGTCCTCAGACCTCAGTCCTCTCTCCTCAGTCGCCAGTGCTCTGTCCTCATTCGTCAGTCGTATGTCCGCTGTCCGCTGTCCGGTGTCCGCTGTCCGCTGTCCGCTGTGCGCTGTGCGCTGTCCGCTGTTCGCTGTCCTCAGACCTCAGTCCTCATCCGTCAGTCCTCTCTCCTCAGTCGCCAGTGCTCTGTCTTCATTCGTCAGTCGTATGTCCTCTGTCCGCTGTCCGCTGCCCGCTGTCCGCTGTCCGCTGTCCGCTGTCCGCTGTCCGCTGTACGCTGTCCGCTGTCCGCTGTCCGCTGTCCGCTGTCCGCTGTCCGCTGTCCGCTGTCCTCAGTCCTCATCCGTCAGTCCTCTGTCCTCAGTCGCCAGTGCTCTGTCCTCATTCGTCGGTCGTATGTCCGCTGTCCGCTGTCCGCTGTGCGCTGTCCGCTGTCCGCTGTTTGCTGTCCTCAGTCTTCGGTCCTCATCCGTCAGTCCTCTGTCCTCAGTCGCCAGTGCTCTGTCCTCATTCGTCAGTCCTCAGTCGCCAGTGCTCTGTCCTCATTCGTCTGTCCTCTGCCCGCTGTCCGCTGTCCGCTGTGCACTGTCCGCTGTCCGCTGTCCGCTGTCCTCAGTCCTCATCCGTCAGTCCTCTGGCCTCAGTCGCCAGTGCTCTGTCCTCATTCGTCAGTCGCATGTCCTCTGTCCGCTGTGCGCGTTCCGCCTTCTGCTGTCCGCTGTCCGCTGTCCGCTGTCCTCAGTCCTTAGTCCCCAGTCCTCCGTCCTCAGTACTCCGTCCTCAGTACTCGGTCCTCTGTCGTCAGTCTTCTGTCCTCAGTCACCAGTGCTCTGTCCTCATTCGCCAGTCCTCAGTCGCCAGTGCTCTGTCCTCAGTCGACAGTGCTCTGTCCTCATTCGTCAGTCGTCTGTCCTCTGCCCGCTGTCCGCTGTCCGCTGTCCGCTGTCCGCTGTCCTCAGTCCTCAGTCCTCAGTCCTCAACCGTCAGTCCTCTGTCCTCAGTCGCCAGTGCTCTGTCCTCATTCGTCAGTCCTCAGTCGCCAGTGCTCTGTCCTCATTCGTCAGTCGTATGTCGGCTGTCCGCTGTCCGCTGTCCGCTGTCCGCTGTCCGCTGTCCGCTGTCCGCTGCGCGCTGTGCGCTGTGCGCTGTCCGCTGTGCGCTGTGCGCTGTGCGCTGTCCGCTGTCCGCTGTCCGCTGTCCGCTGTCCGCTGTCCGCTGTCCTCAGTCCTCAGTCCTCATCCGTCAGTCCTCTGTCCTCAGTCGCCAGTGCTCTGTCCTCATTCGTCAGTCGTCTGTCCTCTGCCCGCTGTCCGCTGTCCGCTGTCCGCTGTCCGCTGTCCACTGTCCGCTGTCCTCAGTCCTCATCCGTCAGTCCTCTGTCCTCAGTCGCCAGTGCTCTGTCCTCATTCGTCGGTCCTCAGTCGCCAGTGCTCCGTCCTCATTCGTCAGTCGTATGTCCTCTGTCCGCTGTCCGCCTTCCGCCGTCCGCTGTCCGCTGTCCACTGTCCGCTGTCCTCAGTCCTCAGTCCTCAGTCCTCAGTGCCCAGTCCTCCGTCCTCAGTACTCCGTCCTCAGTACTCGGTCCTCTGTCGCCAGTCTTCTGTCCTCAGTCGCCAGTGCTCTGTCCTCATTCGTCAGTCCTCAGTCGGCAGTGGTCTGTCCTCATTCGTCAGTCGTCTGTCCTCTGTCCGCTGTCCGCTGTCCGCTGTCCGCTGTCCTCAGTCCCCAGTCCTCATCCGTCAGTCCTCTGTCCTCAGCCGCCAGTGCCCTGTCCTCATTCGTCAGTCCTCAGTCGCCAGTGCTCTGTCCTCATTCGTCAGTCATATGTCCTCTGTCCTCTTTCCTCTGTCCTCTGTCCGCTGTCCTCTATCCTCTCTCCTCTGTCCTCTGTCCTTTGCGCTCAGTCCTCAGTCCCCAGTCCTTATTCGTCAGTCCTCTGACCTCAGTCACCAGTGCTCAGTCCTCAGTCCTCAGTACTCGGTCCTCTGTCGTTAGTCTTCTGTCCTCAGTCACCAGTGCTGTGTCCTCATTCGTCAGTCCTCAGTCGTCAGTGCTCTGTCCTATGTCCGCTGTCTTCTGTCCGCTGTCCTTTGTGCGCTGTCCTCTGTCCGCTGTCCTTTGTCCGCTGTCCTTTGTCCGCTGTGCGCTGTCCGCTGTCCGCTGTCCGCTGTCCGCTGTCCGCTGTTCGCTGTCTGCTGTCTGCTGTCCGCTGTCCGCTGTCGTCTGTCCTCTGCCCTCAGTCCTCTGTCCTCTGCCCTCTGCCCTCTGCCCTATGCCCTCTGCCCTCAATCCTCTGTCCTCTGTCCTATGTCCTCTATCCTCCCTCCTCTGTCCCCTGTCCTCTGCGCACAGTCCTCAGTCCCCAGTCCTTATTCGTCAGTCCTCTGACCTCAGTCACCAGTGCTCAGTCCTCATTCGTCAGTCCTCAGTCGCCAGTGCTCTGTCCTCATTCGTCAGTCGTATGTCCTCTGTCCGCTGTCCGCTGCCCGCTGTCCGCTGTCCGCTGTCCGCTGTCCGCTGTGCGCCGTGCGCTGTCAGCTGTCAGCTGTCCGCTGTCCGATGTCCGCTGTCCGCTGTCCTCAGTCCTCAGTCCTCATCCGTCAGTCCTCTGTCGTCAGTCGCCAGTGCTCTGTCCTCATTCGTCAGTCCTCAGTCGGCAGTGGTCTGTCCTCATTCGTCAGTCGCCTGTCCTCTGTCCGCTGTCCGCTTTCCGCTGTCCGTTGTCCGCTGTCCGCTATCCGCTGTCCGCTGTCCGCTGTCCGCTGTCCGCTGTCCTCAGTCCTCATCCGTCTGTCCTCTGTCCTCTGTCCTCTGTCCTCTGTCCTCTGTCCTCTGTCCTCTGTCCTCTGTCCTCTGTCCTCTGTCCTCTGTCCTCTGTCCTCTGTCCTCTGTCCTCTGTCCTCTGTCCTCTGTCCTCTGTCCTCTGTCCTCTGTCCTCTGTCCTCTGTCCTCTGTCCTCTGTCCTCTGTCCTCTGTCCTCTGTCCTCTGTCCTCTGTCCTCTGTCCTCTGTCCTCTGTCCTCTGTCCTCTGTCCTCTGTCCTCTGTCCTCTGTCCTCTGTCCTCTGTCCTCTGTCCTCTGTCCTCTGTCCTCTGTCCTCTGTCCTCTGTCCTCTGTCCTCTGTCCTCTGTCCTCTGTCCTCTGTCCTCTGTCCTCTGTCCTCTGTCCTCTGTCCTCTGTCCTCTGTCCTCTGTCCTCTGTCCTCTGTCCTCTGTCCTCTGTCCTCTGTCCTCTGTCCTCTGTCCTCTGTCCTCTGTCCTCTGTCCTCTGTCCTCTGTCCTCTGTCCTCTGTCCTCTGTCCGCAGTCGCCAGTGCTCTGTCCTCATTCGTCAGTCCTCAGTCGCCAGTGCTCTGTCCTCATTCGTCAGTCGTATGTCCTCTGTCCTCTGTCCTCTGTCCTCTGTCATCTGTCCTCTGTCCTCTGTCCTCTGTCCTCTGTCCTCTGTCCTCTGTCCTCTGTCCTCTGTCCTCTGTCCTCTGTCCGCTGTCCTCTATCCTCTCTCCTCTGTCCTCTGTCCTTTCCGCTCAGTCCTCAGTCCCCAGTCCTTATTCGTCAGTCCTCTGACCTCAGTCACCAGTCCTCAGTCCTCAGTCCTCAGTCCTCAGTACTCGGTCCTCTGTCGTCAGTCTTCTGTCCTCAGTCACCAGTGCTCTGTCCTCAGTCGCCAGTGCTCTGTCCTCAGTCGCCAGTGCTCTGTCCTCATTCGTCAGTCCTCAGTCGCCATTGCTCTGTCCTCATTCGTCAGTCGTCTGTCCTTTGTTCTCTGTGCTCTGTCCTCTGTCCTCTGCCCTCTGTCCTCTGTCCTCTGTCCTCTGTCCTCTGTCCTCTGTCCTCTGTCCTCTGTCCTCTGTCCTCTGTCCTCTGTCCTCTGTCCTCTGTCCTCTGTCCTCCGTCCTCTGTCCTCTGTCCTCTCTCCTCTGTCCACTGTCCTCTGTCCTCTGTCCTCTGTCCTCTGTCCACTGTCCTCTGCCCTCTGTCCTCTGTCCGCTGTCCTATGTCCTATGTCCGCTGTCCTCAGTCCTCAGTACTCGGTCCTCTGTCGTCAGTCTTCTGTCCTCAGTCGCGAGTGCTCTGTCCTCATTCGTCAGTCCTCAGTCGGCAGTGGTCTGTCCTCATTCGTCAGTCGTCTGTCGTCTGTCCTCTGTCCGCTGTCCGTTGTCCGCTGTCCGCTGTCCGCTGTCCGCTGTCCGCTGTCCGCTGTCCGTTGTCCGCTGTCCGCTGTCCTCAGTCCTCATCCGTCAGTCCTCTGTCCTCAGTCGCCGGTGCTCTGTCCTCATTCGTCAGTCCTCAGTCGGCAGTGGTCTGTCCTCATTCGTCAGTCGTCTGTCGTCTGTCCTCTGTCCGCTGTCCGCTGTCCGTTGTCCGCTGTCCGCTGTCCGCTGTCCGCTGTCCGCTGTCCGCTGTCCGCTGTGCACTGTCCGCTGTCCGCTGTCCGCTGTCCTCAGTCCTCATCCGTCAGTCCTCAGTCCTCAGTCGCCAGTGCTCTGTCCTCATTCGTCAGTCGCATGTCCGCGTTCCGCCTTCTGCTGTCCGCTGTCCGCTGTCCGCTGTGCACTGTCCGCTGTCCGCTGTCCGCTGTCCTCAGTCCTCATCCGTCAGTCCTCTGTCCTCAGTCGCCAGTGCTCTGTCCTCATTCGTCAGTCGCATGTCCTCTGTCCGCTGTCCGCGTTCCGCCTTCCGCTGTCCGCTGTCCGCTGTCCGCTGTCCGCTGTCCTCAGTCCTCAGTCCTCAACCGTCAGTCCTCTGTCCTCAGTCGCCAGTGCTCTGTCCTCAGTCGACAGTGCTCTGTCCTCATTCGTCAGTCGTCTGTCCTCTGCCCGCTGTCCGCTGTCCGCTGTCCGCTGTCCTCAGTCCTCAGTCCTTAACCGTCAGTCCTCTGTCCTCAGTCGCCAGTGCTCTGTCCTCATTCGTCAGTCCTCAGTCGCCAGTGCTCTGTCCTCATTCGTCAGTCGTATGTCCGCTGTCCGCTGTCCGCTGTCCGCTGTCCGCTGTCCGCTGTCCGCTGTGCGCTGTGCGCTGTCCGCTGTCCGCTGTCCGCTGTCCGCTGTCCGCTGTCCGCTGTCCTCAGTCCTCAGTCCTCAGTCCTCATCCGTCAGTCCTCTGTCCTCAGTTGCCAGTGCTCTGTCCTCATTCGTCAGTCCTCAGTCGCCAGTGCTCTGTCCTCATTCGTCTGTCCTCTGCCGCTGTCCGCTGTCCGCTGTCCGCTGTCCGCTGTCCGGTGTGCACTGTCCGCTGTCCGCTGTCCGCTGTCCTCAGTCCTCATCCGTCAGTCCTCTGTCCTCAGTCGCCAGTCCTCTGTCCTCTGTCCTCTGTCCTCTGTCCTCTGTCCTCTGTCCTCTGTCCTCTGTCCTCTGTCCTCTGTCCTCTGTCCTCTGTCCTCTGTCCTCTGTCCTCTGTCCTCTGTCCTCTGTCCTCTGTCCTCTGTCCTCTGTCCTCTGTCCTCTGTCCTCTGTCCTCTGTCCTCTGTCCTCTGTCCTCTGTCCTCTGTCCTCTGTCCTCCTGTCCTCTGTCCTCTGTCCTCTGTCCTCTGTCCTCTGTCCTCTGTCCTCTGTCCTCTGTCCTCTGTCCTCTGTCCTCTGTCCTCTGTCCTCTGTCCTCTGTCCTCTGTCCTCTGTCCTCTGTCCTCTGTCCTCTGTCCTCTGTCCTCTGTCCTCTGTCCTCTGTCCTCTGTCCTCTGTCCTCTTGTCCTCTGTCCTCTGTCCTCTGTCCTCTGTCCTCTGTCCTCTGTCCTCTGTCCTCTGTCCTCTGTCCTCTGTCCTCTGTCCTCTGTCCTCTATCCTCTGTCCTCTGTCCTCTGTCCTATGTCCTATGTCCGCTGTCTTCAGTCCTCAGTACTCGGTCCTCTGTCGTCAGTCTTCTGTCCTCAGTCACCAGTGCTCTGTCCTCATTCGTCAGTCCTCAGTCGTCAGTGCTCTGTCCTATGTCCGCTGTCCTCTGTCCGCTGTCCTTTGTGCGCTGGCCTCAGTCCGCTGTCCTCTGTCCGCTGTCCTTTGTCCGCTGTCCTTTGTCCGCTGTCCGCCGTCCGCCGTCCGCCGTCCGCCGTCCGCTGTCCGCTGTGCGCTGTCCGCTGTCCGCTGTCCGCTGTCCGCTGTCCGCTGTCCGCTGTCCGCTGTCCGCTGTCCGTTGTTCGCTGTCTGCTGTCTGCTGTCTGCTGTGCGCTGTCGTCTGTCCTCTGTCCTCTGCCCTCTGCCCTCTGCCCTCTGCCCTATGCCCTCTGCCCTCAGTCCTCTGTCCTCTATCCTCCCTCCTCTGTCCTCTGTCCTCTGCGCTCAGTCCTCAGTCCCCAGCCCTTATTCGTCAGTCCTCTGACCTCAGTCACCAGTGCTCATGTCCTCATTCGTCAGTCCAGAGTCGCCAGTGCTCTGTCCTCATTCGTCAGTCGTCTGTCCTTTGTCCTTTGTCCTCTGTCGTCTGTCCTCTGTCCTCTGTCCTATGTCCTCTGTCCTCTGTCCTATGGGCTCTGTCCTATGTCCGCTGTCCTATGTCCGCTGTCCTCTGTCCTATGGGCTCTGTCCTATGTCCGCTGTCCTATGTCCGCTGTCCTATGTCCGCTGTCCGCTGTCCGCTGTCCGCTGTCCGCTGTCCGCTGTCCGCTGTCCGCTGTCCGCTGTCCGCTGTCCGCTGTCCGCTGTCCGCTGTCCGCTGTCCGCAGTCCGCTGTCCGCTGTCCGCCGGCGCTGTCCGCCGTGCGCTGTCCGCCGTCCGCCGTCCGCCGTCCGCTCCTCGTCGTCAAGCTCTCGTTGCGTGAAGACGTGTTTCGAAATCTGCGGAAATCGAAATTGCGAATTTAGTTACGGTGACTCGATTATATTATTGTGATACCCAGTGGTTTGTGAGTTGTTTACGACGTTTGTCGTAAACAAGGTAATAAGCGCGACCCTTGCGGTACTTTGTTTCTGCGAGTTGTTTACGACATTTAGTCGTAAACAAAGTAATTAGTCCCTTTACGGCGATTTGTTAACGTGACTAAGTGACCCTTACGGTACCTTGTTTTCTCGAGTGCGTGTTGTTTACGGCGCAAGTCGTAAACAAAGTAATTAAGGACTGACGGCAGATGGCTGAGGGTAGAGTACAGATGTTGGAGGACATAGGACTGACGCCTGAGGATTGAGGACGGAGGACTTACGCCGGGGACTGAAGACAGAGGACAGAGGACAGAGGACAGAGGACAGAGGACAGAGGACCGAGGACAGCGGACAGCGGACAGCGGACAGCACACAGCGGACAGCGCACAGCGGACAGCGGACAGCGGACAGCGGGCAGAGGACAGACGACTGACGAATGAGGAAAGAGCACTGGCGACTGAGGACTGACGAATGAGGACAGAGCACTGGCGACTGGGGACAGAGGACTGACGGATGAGGACTGAGGACAGCGGACAACGGACAGCGGACAGCGGACAGCGGACACCGGACAGCGGACACCGGACATACGACTGACGAATGAGGACAGAGCACTGCCGACTGAGGACAGAGGACTGACGGATGAGGACTGAGGACTGACGACAGCGGACAGCGGACAGCGGACAGCGGACATAGGACATAGGACAGAGGACAGAGGACATACGACTGACGAATGAGGACAGAGCACTGGCGACTGAGGACTGACGGATGAGGACTGAGGACAGCGGACAGCGGACAGTAAACAGCGGACAGCGGACATAGGACAGGGGACAGAGGACAGAGGACAGAGGGCAGAGGGCAGAGGGCAGAGGACAGAGGACAGAGGACAGAGGACAGAGGACAGAGGAGAGAGGACAGAGCACAGAGGACAGAGGACAGAGGACAGAGGACAGAGGACAGAGGACAGAGGACAGAGGACACAGGACAGAGGACAGAGGACAGAGGACAGAGGACAGTGGACAGAGGGCAGAGGACAGAGGACAAAGGACAGAGCAATGGCGACTGAGGACTGACGAATGAGGACAGAGCACTGGCGACTGAGGACAGAGCACTGGCGACTGAGGACTGACTAATGAGGACGGAGCACTGGCGACTGAGGAGTGACGAATGAGGACAGAGCACTGTCGACTGAGGACAGAGGACTGACGGATGAGGACTGAGGACAGCGGACAGCGGACAGTGGACAGTGGACAGCGGACAGCGGACAGCGGACAGCGGACAGCGGGGAGAGGACAGACGACTGATGAATGAGGACAGAGCACTGGCGACTGAGGACTGACGAATGAGGACAGAGCACTGGCGACTGAGGACAGAGGACTGACGGATGAGGACTGAGGACAGCGGACAGCGGACAGCGGGCAGAGGACAGACGACTGACGAATGAGGACAGAGCACTGGCGACTGAGGACAGAGCACTGGCGACTGAGGACTGGCGAATGAGGACGGAGCACTGGTGACTGAGGACAGAAGACTGACGACAGAGGACCGAGTACTGAGGACCGAGTACTGAGGACTGGGGACTGAGGACTGAGGACTGAGGACTGAGGACAGAGGACTGAGGACAGCGGAGAGCGGACAGCGGACAGCGGACAGTGGACAGCGGATAGCGGACAGCGGACAGCGGACAGCGGACAGCGGGCAGAGGACAGACGACTGACGAATGAGGACAGAGCACTGGCGACTGAGGACTGACGAATGAGGACAGAGCACTGGCGACTGAGGACAGAGGACTGACGGATGAGGACTGAGGACAGCGGACAGTGGACAGCGGACAGCGGACAGCGGACAGCGGACAGCGGACAGCGGACAGCGGACAGCGGACAGCGGACAGCGGACAGAGGACAGAGGACATACGACTGACGGATGAGGACAGAGCACTGACGGATGAGGACTGATCACTGAAGACTGAGGACAGCGGACAGCGGACAGCGGACAGCGGACAGCGGACAGCGGACAGCGCACAGCGCACAGCGCACAGCGGACAGCGGACAGCGGACAGCGGGCAGAGGAGGGAGGACAGAGGAGAGAGGACAGACGACAGAGGACAGTCCGCTGTCCGCTGTCCGCTGTCCGCTGTGCGCTGTCCGCTGTCCGCTGTCCGCTGTCCGCTGTGCGCTGTGCGCTGTCCGCTGTCCGCTGTCCTCAGACCTCAGTCCTCATCCGTCAGTCCTCTCTCCTCAGTCGCCAGTGCTCTGTCCTCATTCGTCAGTCGTATGTCCTCTGTCCGCTGCCCGCTGTCCGCTGTCCGCTGTCCGGTGTCCGCTGTCCGCTGTCCGCTGTCCGCTGTGCGCTGTCCGCTGTCCGCTGTCCTCAGTCTTCGGTCCTCATCCGTCAGTCCTCTGTCCTCAGTGGCCAGTGCTCTCTCCTCATTCGTCAGTCCTCAGTCGCCAGTGCTCTGTCCTCATTCGTCAGTCGTCTGTCCTCTGCCCGCTGTCCGCTGTCCGCTGTCCTCTGTCCTCTGTCCTCTGTCCTCTGTCCTCTGTCCTCTGTCCTCTGTCCTCTGTCCTCTGTCCTCTGTCCTCTGTCCTCTGTCCTCTGTCCTCTGTCCTCTGTCCTCTGTCCTCTGTCCTCTGTCCTCTGTCCTCTGTCCTCTGTCCTCTG
This sequence comes from Hermetia illucens, assembly GCF_905115235.1. Lineage (NCBI taxonomy): Eukaryota > Metazoa > Arthropoda > Insecta > Diptera > Stratiomyidae > Hermetia > Hermetia illucens. The sequence continues at coordinate 43,887 of NW_024037038.1, read as the reverse complement.
TCCTCTGTCCTCTGTCCTCTGTCCTCTGTCCTCTGTCCTCTGTCCTCTGTCCTCTGTCCTCTGTCCTCTGTCCTCTGTCCTCTGTCCTCTGTCCTCTGTCCTCTGTCCTCTGTCCTCTGTCCTCTGTCCTCTGTCCTCTGTCCTCTGTCCTCTGTCCTCTGTCCTCTGTCCTCTGTCCTCTGTCCTCTGTCCTCTGTCCTCTGTCCTCTGTCCTCTGTCCTCTGTCCTCTGTCCTCTGTCCTCTGTCCTCTGTCCTCTGTCCTCTGTCCTCTGTCCTCTGTCCTCTGTCCTCTGTCCTCTGTCCTCTGTCCTCTGTCCTCTGTCCTCTGTCCTCTGTCCTCTGTCCTCTGTCCTCTGTCCTCTGTCCTCTGTCCTCTGTCCTCTGTCCTCTGTCCTCTGTCCTCTGTCCTCTGTCCTCTGTCCTCTGTCCTCTGTCCTCTGTCCTCTGTCCCTCTGTCCTCTGTCCTCTGTCCTCTGTCCTCTGTCCTCTGTCCTCTGTCCTCTGTCCTCTGTCCTCTGTCCTCTGTCCTCTGTCCTCTGTCCTCTGTCCTCCTGTCCTCTGTCCTCTGTCCTCTGTCCTCTGTCCTCTGTCCTCTGTCCTCTGTCCTCTGTCCTCTGTCCTCTGTCCTCTGTCCTCTGTCCTCTGTCCTCTGTCCTCTGTCCTCTGTCCTCTGTCCTCTGTCCTCTGTCCTCTGTCCTCTGTCCTCTGTCCTCTGTCCTCTGTCCTCTGTCCTCTGTCCTCTGTCCTCTGTCCTCTGTCCTCTGTCCTCTGTCCTCTGTCCTCTGTCCTCTGTCCTCTGTCCTCTGTCCTCTGTCCTCTGTCCTCTGTCCTCTGTCCTCTGTCCTCTGTCCGCTGTCCGCTGTCCACTGTCCGCTGTCGTCAGTCCTCAGTCCTCAGTTCCCAGTGCTCCGTCCTCAGTACACCGTCCTCAGTACTCGGTCCTCTGTCGTCAGTCTTCTGTCCTCAGTCACCAGTGGTCTGTCCTCATTCGCCAGTCCTCAGTCGCCAGTGCTCTGTCCTCAGTCGCCAGTGCTCTGTCCTCATTCGTCAGTCCTCACTCGCCATTGCTCTGTCCTCCTTCGTCAGTCGTCTGTCCTTTGTCCTCTGTGCTCTGTCCTCTGTCCTCTGTCCTCTGTCCTCTGTCCTCTGTCCTCTGTCCTCTGTCCTCTGTCCTCTGTCCTCTGTCCTCTGTCCTCTGTCCTCTGTCCTCTGTCCTCTGTCCTCTCTCCTCTCTCCTCTGTCCTCTGTCCTCTGTCCTCTGTCCTCTGTCCTCTGTCCTCTGTCCTCTGTCCTCTGTCCTCTGTCCTCCGTCCTCTGCCCTCTGTCCTCTGCCCGCTGTCCTATGTCCTATGTCCGCTGTCCTCAGTCCTCAGTCCTCAGTACTCATCCGTCAGTCCTCTGTCCTCAGTCGCCAGTGCTCTGTCCTCATTCGTCAGTCCTCAGTCGCCAGTGCTCTGTCCTCATTCGTCAGTCGTATGTCCTCTGTCCTCTGTCCTCTGTCCTCTGTCCGCTGTCCTCTATCCTCTCTCCTCTGTCCTATGTCCTTTGCGCTCAGTCCTCAGTCCCCAGTCCTTATTCGTCAGTCCTCTGACCTCAGTCACCAGTGCTCAGTCCTCAGTCCTCAGTACTCGGTCCTCTGTCGTGAGTCTTCTGTCCTCAGTCGCCAGTGCTCTGTCCTCATTCGTCAGTCCTCAGTCGCCAGTGGTCTGTCCTCATTCGTCAGTCGTCTGTCGTCTGTCCTCTGTCCTCTGTCCGCTGTCCGCTGTCCGTTGTCCGCTGTCCGCTGTGCGCTGTCCGCTGTCCGCTGTCCGCTGTCCGCTGTCCGCTGTACGCTGTCCTCAGTCCTCAGTCCTCATCCGTCAGTCCTCTGTCCTCAGTCGCCAGTGCTCTGTCCTCATTCGTCAGTCGTATATCCTCTGTCCTCTGTCCTCTATCCGCTGTCCTCTATCCTCTCTCCTCTGTCCTATGTCCTTTGCGCTCAGTCCTCAGTCCCCAGTCCTTATTCGTCAGTCCTCTGACCTCAGTCACCAGTGCTCAGTCCTCAGTCCTCGGTACTCGGTCCTCTGTCGTCAGTCTTCCTTCCTCAGTCACCAGTGCTCTGTCCTCATTCGTCAGTCCTCAGTCGTCAGTGCTCTGTCCTATGTCCGCTGTCCTCTGTCCGCTGTCCTTTGTGCGCTGGCCTCAGTCCGCTGTCCTCTGTCCGCTGTCCTTTGTCCGCTGTCCGCCGTCCGCCGTCCGCCGTCCGCTGTGCGCTGTCCGCTGTCCGTTGTTCGCTGTCTGCTGTCTGCTGTCCGCTGTGCGCTGTCGTCTGTCCTCTGTCCTCTGCCCTCTGCCCTCTGCCCTATGCCCTCTGTCCTCTGTCCTCTGTCCTCTGTCCTCTGTCCTCTGTCCTCTGTCCTCTGTCCTCTGTCCTCTGTCCTCTGTCCTCTGTCCTCTGTCCTCTGTCCTCTGTCCTCTGTCCTCTGTCCTCTGTCCTCTGTCCTCTGTCCTCTGTCCTCTGTCCTCTGTCCTCTGTCCTCTGTCCTCTGTCCTCTGTCCTCTGTCCTCTGTCCTCTGTCCTCTGTCCTCTGTCCTCTGTCCTCTGTCCTCTGTCCTCTGTCCTCTGTCCTCTGTCCTCTGTCCTCTGTCCTCTGTCCTCTGTCCTCTGTCCTCTGTCCTCTGTCCTCTGTCCTCTGTCCTCTGTCCTCTGTCCTCTGTCCTCTGTCCTCTGTCCTCTGTCCTCTGTCCTCTGTCCTCTGTCCTCTGTCCTCTGTCCTCTGTCCTCTGTCCTCTGTCCTCTGTCCTCTGTCCTCTGTCCTCTGTCCTCTGTCCTCTGTCCTCTGTCCTCTGTCCTCTGTCCTCTGTCCTCTGTCCTCTGTCCTCTGTCCTCTGTCCGCTGTCCGCTGTCCGCTGTCCGCTGTCCGCTGTCCGCTGTCCGCTGTCCGCTGTCCGCTGTCCGCTGTCCGCTGTCCGCTGTCCGCCGTCCGCCGTCCGCCGTCCGCCGTCCGCCGTCCGCCGTCCGCCGTCCGCTCCTCGTCGTCAAGCTCTCGTTGCGTGAAGACGTGTTTCGAAATCTGCGGAAATCGAAATTGCGAATTTAGTTACGGTGACTCGATTATATTATTGTGATACCCAGTGGTTTGTGAGTTGTTTACGACGTTTGTCGTAAACAAGGTAATAAGCGCGACCCTTGCGGTACTTTGTTTTTGCGAGTTGTTTACGACATTTAGTCGTAAACAAAGTAATTAGTCCCTTTACGGTGATTTGTTAACGTGACTAAGTGACCCTTACGGTACCTTGTTTTCTCGAGTGCGTGTTGTTTACGGCGCAAGTCGTAAACAAAGTAATTAAGGACTGACGGCAGATGGCTGAGGGTAGAGTACAGATGTTGGAGGACATAGGACTGACGACTGAGGATTGAGGACGGAGGACTTACGCCGGGGACTGAGGACAGAGGACAGAGGACAGAGGACAGAGGACAGAGGACAGAGGACAGCGGACAGAGGACAGAGGACAGAGGACAGCGGACAGCGGACAGCGGACAGCGGACAGCGGACAGCGGACAGCGGACAGCGGGCAGAGGACAGACGACTGACGAATGAGGAAAGAGCACTGGCGACTGAGGACTGACGAATGAGGACAGAGCACTGGCGACTGGGGACAGAGGACTGACGGATGAGGACTGAGGACAGCGGACAGCGGAAACCGGACAGCGGACACCGGACATACGACTGACGAATGAGGACAGAGCACTGGCGACTGAGGACAGAGGACTGACGGATGAGGACTGAGGACTGAGGACAGCGGACAGCGGACAGCGGACAGAGGACAGAGGACATACGACTGACGGATGAGGACAGAGCACTGACGGATGAGGACTGATGACTGAAGACTGAGGACAGCGGACAGCGGACAGCGCACGGAAAATTCCATAGCAGATGATCTGAAATACACCAAAGGATTAAATTTAGTTATTAGCATATTTACTTACGGCAATGTTTATGATGACAGCAGGGAGCTCCATTTTACAGATTAGACAGATGATGATTATACTAGAATTTGAGTAATAGATTAGATAAGATAAAACAGAATAGATCATAAGAGATGTGCTTTCCAATGCACCTTCATATATTAAGGAAAGAATAGATCATGATAAGAAGTTTAAAAATGAAGGAAGATATTAATAGGTACACAATAGAAATAGATTTAAATTCAATTAGTAAGAAAAGTTACAAGAGAATCTAGTTAGAACCATAAGATAAATTCATACAGTAGGAAAGAATCCTCAATCATTAAAAATAGAACAATGATTGAGAGAATAATATCAAAGTCTGTGGATAAGACGTTAGGAAAATTAAAATGAATTAGGAAACATAGCTAGAGATAGTAAGCAGCAGATAAGATTTAGGTATGTCAGTTATAGTCCGTCTGTTAAACACTCTTGGAGGGAATAAGTGGGAATATATTGTATATCCACAGACCAAACATACATCCCAAACAATGTAGGATGTCTTCAGGCTGCAAAGATATACTGGCCTGCAGCTTGAACTGTGGGACCTGCTGGTGAGCTGAACCACACTCAGGTGGCAACTCAGATTCCCCATGACTGTCTCATTGAGAGATAGGTGTTCGTCACCCAGCTAATAGGGGTGCCTTTTAGGTATTTCTGGCTGAACCGATGAACACAGGAATGCCAAATTTGGGGAGACCAAGCCCCTCACTGGCTTTGGAGTACAAGGTACATAGGGGAAATCTCAGCCCATAAAGGTGCATTCTCCTTTCATACTACTCTCTCCTATCTCTAACTTTCACAATTATTTCGCCTTGAAGCTAGATGTGGCAGCACATCGAACTTCAGTATTCGTCACCTAGTCATAGATTGCCTGGCTAAACCGACGAATAAAAGGATGCCCATTGCGAACAAACAGGCCCTCACTTACTTTAAGGTATAAAGTACATAGGGAAGTCTCGCCCAATGAGGAGCATTCTCACTTTACTTTTTTACTTTTTTACTCTCACTGTTTTTCATTCTTCCACACTATCCTGTATGATCTTTCTGCGATCTTGAAGTGAGAGGTCGGAGGACATCGGTCTGCTTCCAAGTAGTATGTAGTTGTGGTCTCCATATTGGATGCTCCCTCTATATCCATATGAGAGGGGCAACTGCGTTTACATGAGTAGTCTCAGTCACGACCACACTTAACAATATGTATATCTGGTGGAAAACGAAGAACCAGATATAAGGCAAGAATAAAACCCGTTGTCACTTCAATATAAAAGATTGCCATAACAGCCTTTACGGTAGATAGAAATAGCAATAAACGACAGAATGAGCCTGTAGCCAGAACGTAACTGAAATGTGCTTGTAGACGACAAGGACCTGTACTGTGAGTGGGTGGACCTTGTAAGAGAGTGGCAGCAGTTGCGGTTCGTGGATATCTCTTCACGAGTATGTAGTTAATATTTTCAAAAAATGGTCATAGGTTGACTGTCGACGGGACAAGACAGCTTGCAATGCAGAATGTAAGTTGTTGACCAACCCAAAAAAAAAAAAGTTGTCCGCTGTGCGCTGTCCGCTGTCCGCTGTCCGCTGTCGCAGTCCGCTGTCCGCTGTCCGCTGTCCGCTGTCCTCAGTCCTCATCCGTCAGTCCTCTGTCCTCAGTCGCCAGTGCTCTGTCCTCATTCGCCAGTCGTATGTCCGCTGTCCGCTGTGCACTGTCCGCTGTCCGCTGTCCGCTGTCCGCTGTCCTCAGTCTTCGGTCCTCATCCGTCAGTCCTCTGTCCTCAGTCGCCAGTGCTCTGTCCTCATTCGTCAGTCCTCAGTCGCCAGTGCTCTGTCCTCATTCGTCAGCCGTCTGTCCTCTGCCCGCTGCCCGCTGCCCGCTGTCCGCTGTCCGCTGTCCTCAGTCCTCATCCGTCAGTCCTCTGTCCTCAGTCGCCAGTGCTCTGTCCTCATTCGTCAGTCCTCAGTCGCCAGTGCTCTGTCCTCATTCGTCTGTCCTCTGCCCGCTGTCCGCTGTCCGCTGTCCGCTGTGCACTGTCCGCTGTCCGCTGTCCTCAGTCCTCATCCGTCAGTCCTCTGTCCCCAGTCGCCAGTGCTCTGTCCTCATTCGTCAGTCGCATGTACTCTGTCCGCTGTCCGCGTTCCGCCTTCCGCCTTCCGCTGTCCGCTGTCCGCTGTCCGCTGTCCTCAGTCCTCAGCCCCCAGTCCTCCGTCCTCAGCACTCCGTCCTCAGTACTCGGTCCTCTGTCGTCAGTCTTCTGTCCTCAGTCACCAGTGCTCTGTCCTCATTCGCCAGTCCTCAGTCGCCAGTGCTCTGTCCTCAGTCGCCAGTGCTCTCTCCTCATTCGTCAGTCCTCCGTCGCCATTGCTCTGTCCTCATTCGTCAGTCGTCTGTCCTTTGTCCTCTGTGCTCTGTCCTCTGTCCTCTGTCCTCTGTCCTCTGCCCTCTGTCCTCTGTCCTCTGTCCTCTGTCCTCTGTCCTCTGTCCTCTGTCCTCTGTCCTCTGTCCTCTGTCCTCTGTCCTCTGTCCTCTGTCCTCTGTCCTCTGTCCTCTGTCCTCTGTCCTCTGTCCTCTGTCCTCTCTCCTCTGTCCTCTGTCCTCTGTCCTCTGTCCTCTGCCCTCTGTCCTCTGTCCGCTGTCCTATGTCCTATGTCCTATGTCCTATGTCCGCTGTCCTCAGTCCTCAGTACTCGGTCCTCTGTCGTCAGTCTTCTATCCTCAGTCGCCAGTGCTCTGTCCTCATTCGTCAGTCCTCAGTCGGCAGTGGTCTGTCCTCATTCGTCAGTCGTCTGTCGTCTGGCCTCTGTCCGCTGTCCGCTGTCCGTTGTCCGCTGTCCGCTGTGCGCTGTCCGCTGTCCGCTGTCCGCTGTCCGCTGTCCTCAGTCCTCAGTCCTCATCCGTCAGTCCTCTGTCCTCAGTCGCCAGTGCTCTGTCCTCATTCGTCAGTCCTCAGTCGCCCGTGCTCTGTCCTCTGTCCTCTGTCCTCTGTCCGCTGTCCTCTATCCTCTCTCCTCTGTCCTATGTCCATTGCGCTCAGTCCTCAGTCCCCAGTCCTTATTCGTCAGTCCTCTGACCTCAGTCACCAGTGCTCAGTCCTCAGTCCTCAGTACTCGGTCCTCTGTCGTCAGTCTTCTGTCCTCAGTCACCAGTGCTCTGTCCTCATTCGTCAGTCCTCAGTCGTCAGTGCTCTGTCCTATGTCCGCTGTCCTCTGTCCGCTGTCCTTTGTGCGCTGGCCTCAGTCCGCTGTCCTCTGTCCGCTGTCCTTTGTCCGCTGTCTTTTGTCCGCTGTCCGCCGTCCGCCGTCCGCCGTCCGCCGTCCGCTGTCGGCAGTCCGCAGTCCGCCGTCCGCCGTCCGCCGTCCGCTGTGCGCTGTCCGCTGTCCGTTGTTCGCTGTCTGCTGTCTGCTGTCCGCTGTGCGCTGTCGTCTGTCCTCTGTCCTCTGCCCTCTGCCCTCTGCCCTATGCCCTCTGCCCTCAGTCCTCTGTCCTCTATCCTCCCTCCTCTGTCCTCCGCGCTCAGTCCTCAGTCCCCAGTCCTTATTCGTCAGTCCTCTGACCTCAGTCACCAGTGCTCAGTCCTCATTCGTCAGTCCAGAGTCGCCAGTGCTCTGTCCTCATTCGTCAGTCGTCTGTCCTTTGTCCTTTGTCCTCTGTCCTCTGTCCTCTGTCCTCTGTCCTCTGTCCTATGTCCTATGTCCTCTGTCCTTTGTCCTTTGTCCTCTGTCCTCTGTCCTCTGTCCTCTGTCCTCTGTCCTCTGTCCTCTGTCCTCTGTCCTATGTCCTCTGTCCTCTCTCCTATGGGCTCTGTCCTATGTCCGCTGTCCTATGTCCGCTGTCCTATGTCCGCTGTCCGCTGTCCGCTGTCCGCTGTCCGCTGTCCTATGTCCGCTGTCCGCTGTCCGCTGTCCGCTGTCCGCTGTCCGCTGTCCGCTGTCCGCTGTCCGCTGTCCGCTGTCCGCTGTCCGCTGTCCGCTGTCCGCTGTCCGCTGTCCGCTGTCCGCTGTCCGCTGTCCGCTGTCCGCTGTCCGCTGTCCGCTGTCCGGTGTCCGCTGTCCGCTGTCCGCTGTCCGCTGTCCGCTGCGTTGCGTGAAGACGTGTTTCGAAATCTGCGGAAATCGAAATTGCGAATTTAGTTACGGTGACTCGATTATATTATTGTGATACCCAGTGGTTTGTGAGTTGTTTACGACGTTTGTCGTAAACAAGGTAATAAGCGCGACCCTTTCGGTACTTTGTTTTTGCGAGTTGTTTACGACATTTAGTCGTAAACAAAGTAATTAGTCCCTTTACGGTGATTTGTTAACGTGACTAAGTGACCCTTACGGTACCTTGTTTTCTCGAGTGCGTGTTGTTTACGGCGCAAGTCGTAAACAAAGTAATTAAGGACTGACGGCAGATGGCTGAGGGTAGAGTACAGATGTTGGAGGACATAGGACTGACGACTGAGGATTGAGGACGGAGGACTTACGCCGGGGACTGAAGACAGAGGACAGAGGACAGAGGACAGAGGACAGAGGACAGCGGACAGCGGACAGCGGACAGCGGACAGCGGACAGCGGACAGCGGACAGCGGACAGCGGACAGCGGACAGCGGACAGCGGACAGCGGACAGCGGACAGCGGACAGCGGACAGCGGACAGCGGACAGCGGACAGCGGACAGCGGACACCGGACACCGGACAGCGGACAGCGGACAGCGCACAGCGCGCAGCGGACAGCGGACAGCGCACAGCGGACAGCGGACAGCGGACAGCACACAGCGGACAGCGCACAGCGGACAGCGCACAGCGGACAGCGCACAGCGGACAGCGGACAGCGGACAGCGGGCAGAGGACAGACGACTGACGAATGATGACAGAGCACTGGCGACTGAGGACTGACGAATGAGGACAGAGCACTGGCGACTGAGGACAGAGGACTGACGGATGAGGACTGAGAACAGCGGACAGCGCACAGCGGGTAGAGGACAGACGACTGACGAGTGAGGACAGAGCACTGGCGACTGAGGACTGACGAATGAGGACAGAGCACTGGCGACTGAGGACAGAGGACTGACGGATGAGGACTGAGGTCTGAGGACAGCGGACAGCGGACAGCGGACAGCGCACAGCGCACAGCGGACAGCGGACAGAGGAGGGAGGACAGAGGACAGAGGACATTACGCTGTCCGCTGTCCGCTGTGCGCTGTGCGCTGTCCGCTGTCCGCTGTCCGCTGTGCGCTGTCCGCTGTCCGCTGTCCGCTGTCCGCTGTCCTCAGACCTCAGTCCTCATCCGTCAGTCCTCTCTCCTCAGTCGCGAGGGCTCTGTCCTCATTCGTCAGTCGTATGTCCTCTGTCCGCTGTGCGGTGTCCGGTGTCCGCTGTCCGCTGTCCGCTGTACGCTGTACGCTGTCCTCTGTCCTCTGTCCTCTGTCCTCTGTCCTCTGTCCTCTGTCCTCTGTCCTCTGTCCTCTGTCCTCTGTCCTCTGTCCTCTGTCCTCTGTCCTCTGTCCTCTGTCCTCTGTCCTCTGTCCTCTGTCCTCTGTCCTCTGTCCTCTGTCCTCTGTCCTCTGTCCTCTGTCCTCTGTCCTCTGTCCTCTGTCCTCTGTCCTCTGTCCTCTGTCCTCTGTCCTCTGTCCTCTGTCCTCTGTCCTCTGTCCTCTGTCCTCTGTCCTCTGTCCTCTGTCCTCTGTCCTCTGTCCTCTGTCCTCTGTCCTCTGTCCTCTGTCCTCTGTCCTCTGTCCTCTGTCCTCTGTCCTCTGTCCTCTGTCCTCTGTCCTCTGTCCTCTGTCCTCTGTCCTCTGTCCTCTGTCCTCTGTCCTCTGTCCTCTGTCCTCTGTCCTCTGTCCTCTGTCCTCTGTCCTCTGTCCTCTGTCCTCTGTCCTCTGTCCTCTGTCCTCATCCGTGAGTCCTCTGTCCTCAGTCGCCAGTGCTCTGTCCTCATTCGTCAGTCGCATGTCCTCTGTCCGCTGTCCGCGTTCCGCCTTCCGCTGTCCGCTGTCCGCTGTCCGCTGTCCGCTGTCCTCAGTCCTCAGTCCTCAGTCCTCAACCGTCAGTCCTCTGTCCTCAGTCGCCAGTGCTCTGTCCTCAGTCGACAGTGCTCTGTCCTCATTCGTCAGTCGTCTGTCTTCTGCCCGCTGTCCGCTGTCCGCTGTCCGCTGTCCTCAGTCCTCAGTCCTTAACCGTCAGTCCTCTGTCCTCAGTCGCCAGTGCTCTGTCCTCATTCGTCAGTCCTCAGTCGCCAGTGCTCTGTCCTCATTCGTCAGTCGTATGTCCGCTGTCCGCTGTCCGCTGTCCGCTGTCCGCTGTGCGCTGTGCGCTGTGCGCTGTCCGCTGTCCGCTGTCCGCTGTCCGCTGTCCGCTGTCCTCAGTCCTCAGTCCTCAGTCCTCATCCGTCAGTCCTCTGTCCTCAGTCGCCAGTGCTCTGTCCTCATTCGTCAGTCCTCAGTCGCCAGTGCTCTGTCCTCATTCGTCTGTCCTCTGCCCGCTGTCCGCTGTCCGCTGTCCGCTGTCCGCTGTCCGGTGTGCACTGTCCGCTGTCCGCTGTCCGCTGTCCTCAGTCCTCATCCGTCAGTCCTCTGTCCTCAGTCGCCAGTGCTCTGTCCTCATTCGTCAGTCGCATGTCCTCTGTCCGCTGTCCGCGTTCCGCCTTCCGCTGTCCGCTGTCCGCTGTCCGCTGTCCGCTGTCCTCAGTCCTCAGTCCCCAGTCCTCCGTCCTCAGTACTCCGTCCTCAGTACTCGGTCCTCTGTCGTCAGTCTTCTGTCCTCAGTCACCAGTGCTCTGTCCTCATTCGCCAGTCCTCAGTCGCCAGTGCTCTGTCCTCAGTCGCCAGTGCTCTGTCCTCATTCGTCAGTCGTCTGTCCTTTGTCCTCTGTGCTCTGTCCTCTGTCCTCTGTCCTCCGCCCTCTGTCCTCTGTCCTCTGTCCTCTGTCCTCTGTCCTCTGTCCTCTGTCCTCTGTCCTCTGTCCTCTGTCCTCTGTCCTCTGTCCTCTGTCCTCTGTCCTCTGTCCTCTGTCCTCTGTCCTCTGTCCTCTGTCCTCTGTCCTCTGTCCTCTCTCCTCTGTCCTCTGTCCTATGTCCTCTGTCCTCTGTCCTCTGTCCTCTGTCCTCTGTCCTCTGTCCTCTGTCCTCTGTCCTCTGTCCTCTGTCCTCTGTCCTCTGTCCTCTGTCCTCTGTCCTCTGTCCTCTGTCCTCTGTCCTCTGTCCTCTGTCCTCTGTCCTCTGTCCTCCGTCCTCTGTCCTCTGTCCTCTCTCCTCTGTCCTCTGTCCTCTGTCCTCTGCCCTCTGTCCTCTGTCCGCTGTCCTATGTCCTATGTCCTATGTCCTATGTCCTATGTCCTCTGTCCTCAGTCCTCAGTACTCGGTCCTCTGTCGTCTGTCCTCTATCCTCAGTCGCCAGTGCTCTGTCCTCATTCGTCAGTCCTCAGTCGGCAGTGGTCTGTCCTCATTCGTCAGTCGTCTGTCGTCTGGCCTCTGTCCGCTGTCCGCTGTCCGTTGTCCGCTGTCCGCTGTGCGCTGTCCGCTGTCCGCTGTCCGCTGTCCTCAGTCCTCAGTCCTCATCCGTCAGTCCTCTGTCCTCAGTCGCCAGTGCTCTGTCCTCATTCGTCAGTCCTCAGTCGCCCGTGCTCTGTCCTCTGTCCTCTGTCCTCTGTCCGCTGTCCTCTATCCTCTCTCCTCTGTCCTATGTCCATTGCGCTCAGTCCTCAGTCCCCAGTCCTTATTCGTCAGTCCTCTGACCTCAGTCACCAGTGCTCAGTCCTCAGTCCTCAGTACTCGGTCCTCTGTCGTCAGTCTTCTGTCCTCAGTCACCAGTGCTCTGTCCTCATTCGTCAGTCCTCAGTCGTCAGTGCTCTGTCCTATGTCCGCTGTCCTCTGTCCGCTGTCCTTTGTGCGCTGGCCTCAGTCCGCTGTCCTCTGTCCGCTGTCCTTTGTCCGCTGTCCTTTGTCCGCTGTCCGCCGTCCGCCGTCCGCCGTCCGCCGTCCGCTGTCGGCAGTCCGCAGTCCGCAGTCCGCCGTCCGCCGTCCGCTGTGCGCTGTCCGCTGTCCGTTGTTCGCTGTCTGCTGTCTGCTGTCCGCTGTGCGCTGTCGTCTGTCCTCTGTCCTCTGCCCTCTGCCCTCTGCCCTATGCCCTCTGCCCTCAGTCCTCTGTCCTCTATCCTCCCTCCTCTGTCCTCCGCGCTCAGTCCTCAGTCCCCAGTCCTTATTCGTCAGTCCTCTGACCTCAGTCACCAGTGCTCTGTCCTCATTCGTCAGTCGTCTGTCCTTTGTCCTTTGTCCTCTGTCCTCTGTCCTCTGTCCTCTGTCCTCTGTCCTATGTCCTATGTCCTCTGTCCTTTGTCCTTTGTCCTCTGTCCTCTGTCCTCTGTCCTCTGTCCTCTGTCCTCTGTCCTCTGTCCTATGTCCTCTGTCCTCTCTCCTATGGGCTCTGTCCTATGTCCGCTGTCCTATGTCCGCTGTCCTATGTCCGCTGTCCGCTGTCCGCTGTCCGCTGTCCGCTGTCCTATGTCCGCTGTCCGCTGTCCGCTGTCCGCTGTCCGCTGTCCGCTGTCCGCTGTCCGCTGTCCGCTGTCCGCTGTCCGCTGTCCGCTGTCCGCTGTCCGCTGTCCGCTGTCCGCTGTCCGCTGTCCGCTGCGTTGCGTGAAGACGTGTTTCGAAATCTGCGGAAATCGAAATTGCGAATTTAGTTACGGTGACTCGATTATATTATTGTGATACCCAGTGGTTTGTGAGTTGTTTACGACGTTTGTCGTAAACAAGGTAATAAGCGCGACCCTTTCGGTACTTTGTTTTTGCGAGTTGTTTACGACATTTAGTCGTAAACAAAGTAATTAGTCCCTTTACGGTGATTTGTTAACGTGACTAAGTGACCCTTACGGTACCTTGTTTTCTCGAGTGCGTGTTGTTTACGGCGCAAGTCGTAAACAAAGTAATTAAGGACTGACGGCAGATGGCTGAGGGTAGAGTACAGATGTTGGAGGACATAGGACTGACGACTGAGGATTGAGGACGGAGGACTTACGCCGGGGACTGAAGACAGAGGACAGAGGACAGAGGACAGAGGACAGAGGACAGCGGACAGCGGACAGCGGACAGCGGACAGCGGACAGCGGACAGCGGACAGCGGACAGCGGACAGCGGACACCGGACACCGGACAGCGGACAGCGGACAGCGGACAGCGGACAGCGCACAGCGCGCAGCGGACAGCGGACAGCGCACAGCGGACAGCGGACAGCGGACAGCGGACAGCGGACAGCGACAGCGGACAGCGCACAGCGGACAGCGCACAGCGGACAGCGCACAGCGGACAGCGGACAGCGGACAGCGGGCAGAGGACAGACGACTGACGAATGATGACAGAGCACTGGCGACTGAGGACTGACGAATGAGGACAGAGCACTGGCGACTGAGGACAGAGGACTGACGGATGAGGACTGAGAACAGCGGACAGCGCACAGCGGGTAGAGGACAGACGACTGACGAGTGAGGACAGAGCACTGGCGACTGAGGACTGACGAATGAGGACAGAGCACTGGCGACTGAGGACAGAGGACTGACGGATGAGGACTGAGGTCTGCGGACAGGGACAGCGGACAGCGGACAGCGCACAGCGCACAGCGGACAGCGGACAGCGGACAGAGGAGGGAGGACAGAGGACAGAGGACATTACGCTGTCCGCTGTGCCGCTGTGCGCTGTGCCGCTGTCCGCTGTCCGCTGTCCGCTGTGCGCTGTCCGCTGTCCGCTGTCCGCTGTCCGCTGTCCTCAGACCTCAGTCCTCATCCGTCAGTCCTCTCTCCTCAGTCGCGAGTGCTCTGTCCTCATTCGTCAGTCGTATGTCCTCTGTCCGCTGTGCGGTGTCCGGTGTCCGCTGTCCGCTGTCCGCTGTACGCTGTACGCTGTCCGCTCTCCGCTCTCCGCTGTCCGCTGTCCGCTGTCCGCTGTCCGCTGTCCTCAGTCCTCATCCGTCAGTCCTCTGTCCTCAGTCGCCAGTGCTCTGTCCTCATTCGTCAGTCGTATGTCCGCTGTCCGCTCTCCGCTGTCCGCTGTCCGCTGTGCGCTGTCCGCTGTCCGCTGTCCGCTGTCCGCTGTCCTCAGTCTTCGGTCCTCATCCGTCAGTCCTCTGTCCTCAGTCGCCAGTGCTCTGTCCTCATTCGTCAGTCCTCAGTCGCCAGTGCTCTGTCCTCATTCGTCAGTCGTCTGTCCTCTGCCCGCTGCCCGCTGCCCGCTGTCCACTGTCCGCTGTCCTCAGTCCTCATCCGTCAGTCCTCTGTCCTCAGTCGCCAGTGCTCTGTCCTCATTCGTCAGTCCTCAGTCGCCAGTGCTCTGTCCTCATTCGTCTGTCCTCTGCCCGCTGTCCGCTGTCCGCTGTCCGCTGTGCACTGTCCGCTGTCCGCTGTCCGCTGTCCTCAGTCCCTCATCCGTCAGTCCTCAGTCCTCAGTCGCCAGTGCTCTGTCCTCATTCGTCAGTCGCATGTCCGCTGTCCGCTGTCCGCTGTGCACTGTCCGCTGTCCGCTGTCCGCTGTCCTCAGTCCTCATCCGTGAGTCCTCTGTCCTCAGTCGCCAGTGCTCTGTCCTCATTCGTCAGTCGCATGTCCTCTGTCCGCTGTCCGCGTTCCGCCTTCCGCTGTCCGCTGTCCTCAGTCCTCAGTCCTCAACCGTCAGTCCTCTGTCCTCAGTCGCCAGTGCTCTGTCCTCAGTCGACAGTGCTCTGTCCTCATTCGTCAGTCGTCTGTCTTCTGCCCGCTGTCCGCTGTCCGCTGTCCGCTGTCCGCTGTCCTCAGTCCTCAGTCCTTAACCGTCAGTCCTCTGTCCTCAGTCGCCAGTGCTCTGTCCTCATTCGTCAGTCCTCAGTCGCCAGTGCTCTGTCCTCATTCGTCAGTCGTATGTCCGCTGTCCGCTGTCCGCTGTCCGCTGTCCGCTGTGCGCTGTGCGCTGTCCGCTGTCCGCTGTCCGCTGTCCGCTGTCCGCTGTCCGCTGTCCTCAGTCCTCAGTCCTCATCCGTCAGTCCTCTGTCCTCAGTCGCCAGTGCTCTGTCCTCATTCGTCAGTCCTCAGTCGCCAGTGCTCTGTCCTCATTCGTCTGTCCTCTGCCCGCTGTCCGCTGTCCGCTGTCCGCTGTCCGGTGTGCACTGTCCGCTGTCCGCTGTCCGCTGTCCTCAGTCCTCATCCGTCAGTCCTCTGTCCTCAGTCGCCAGTGCTCTGTCCTCATTCGTCAGTCGCATGTCCTCTGTCCGCTGTCCGCGTTCCGCCTTCCGCTGTCCGCTGTCCGCTGTCCGCTGTCCGCTGTCCGCTGTCCTCAGTCCTCAGTCCCCAGTCCTCCGTCCTCAGTACTCCGTCCTCAGTACTCGGTCCTCTGTCGTCAGTCTTCTGTCCTCAGTCACCAGTGCTCTGTCCTCATTCGCCAGTCCTCAGTCGCCAGTGCTCTGTCCTCAGTCGCCTGTCCTCTGTCCTCTGTCCTCTGTCCTCTGTCCTCTGTCCTCTGTCCTCTGTCCTCTGTCCTCTGCCCTCTGTCCTCTGTCCTCTGTCCTCTGTCCTCTGTCCTCTGTCCTCTGTCCTCTGTCCTCTGTCCTCTGTCCTCTGTCCTCTGTCCTCTGTCCTCTGTCCTCTGTCCTCTGTCCTCTGTCCTCTGTCCTCTGTCCTCTGTCCTCTGTCCTCTGTCCTCTGTCCTCTGTCCTCTGTCCTCTGTCCTCTGTCCTCTGTCCTCTGTCCTCTGTCCTCTGTCCTCTGTCCTCTGTCCTCTGTCCTCTGTCCTCTGTCCTCTGTCCTCTGTCCTCTGTCCTCTGTCCTCTGTCCTCTGTCCTCTGTCCTCTGTCCTCTGTCCTCTGTCCTCTGTCCTCTGTCCTCTGTCCTCTGTCCTCTGTCCTCTGTCCTCTGTCCTCTGTCCTCTGTCCTCTGTCCTCTGTCCTCTGTCCTCTGTCCTCTGTCCTCTGTCCTCTGTCCTCTGTCCTCTGTCCTCTGTCCTCTGTCCTCTGTCCTCTGTCCTCTGTCCTCTGTCCTCTGTCCTCTGTCCTCTGTCCTCTGTCCTCTGTCCTCTGTCCTCTGTCCTCTGTCCTCTGTCCTCTGTCCTCTGTCCTCTGTCCTCTGTCCTCTGTCCTCTGTCCTCTGTCCTCTGTCCTCTGTCCTCTGTCCTCTGTCCTCTGTCCTCTGTCCTCTGTCCTCTGTCCTCTGTCCTCTGTCCTCTGTCCTCTGTCCTCTGTCCTCTGTCCTCTGTCCTCTGTCCTCTGTCCTCTGTCCTCTGTCCTCTGTCCTCTGTCCTCTGTCCTCTGTCCTCTGTCCTCTGTCCTCTGTCCTCTGTCCTCTGTCCTCTGTCCTCTGTCCTCTGTCCTCTGTCCTCTGTCCTCTGTCCTCTGTCCCTCTGTCCTCTGTCCTCTGTCCTCTGTCCTCTGTCCTCTGTCCTCTGTCCTCTGTCCTCTGTCCTCTGTCCTCTGTCCTCTGTCCTATGGGCTCTGTCCTATGTCCGCTGTCCTATGTCCGCTGTCCTATGTCCGCTGTCCTATGTCCGCTGTCCTATGTCCGCTGTCCTATGTCCGCTGTCCTATGTCCGCTGTCCTATGTCCCTCTGTCCGCTGTCCGCTGTCCTATTTCCTATGTCCGCTGTCCTATGTCCGCTGTCCTATGTCCGCTTGTCATATGTCCGCTGTCCTATGTCGCTGTCCGCTGTCCGCTGTCCGCTGTCCGCTGTCCGCTGTCCGCTGTCCGCTGTCCGCTGTCCGCTGTCCGCTGTCCGCCGTCCGCTGTCCTCAGTCCTCATCCGTCAGTCCTCTCTCCTCAGTCGCCAGTGCTCTGTCTTCATTCGTCAGTCGTATGTCCTCTGACCGCTGTCCGCTGCCCGCTGTCCGCTGTCCGCTGTCCGCTGTCCGCTGTCCGCTGTACGCTGTCCGCTGTCCGCGTCCGCTGTCCGCTGTCCGCTGTCCCGCTGTCCGCTGTCCGCTGTCCGCTGTCCGCTGTCCGCTGTCCTCAGTCCTCATCCGTCAGTCCTCTGTCCTCAGTCGCCAGTGCTCTGTCCTCATTCGTCGGTCGTATGTCCGCTGTCCGCTGTGCGCTGTCCGCTGTCCGCTGTTCGCTGTCCTCAGTCTTCGGTCCTCATCCGTCAGTCCTCTGTCCTCAGTCGCCAGTGCTCTGTCCTCATTCGTCAGTCCTCAGTCGCCAGTGCTCTGTCCTCATTCGTCAGTCGTCTGTCCTCTGCCCGCTGCCCGCTGTCCGCTGTCCTCAGTCCTCATCCGTCAGTCCTCTGTCCTCAGTCGCCAGTGCTCTGTCCTCATTCGTCAGTCCTCAGTCGCCAGTGCTCTGTCCTCACTCGTCTGTCCTCTGCCCGTTGTCCGCTGTCCGCTGTCCGCTGTCCTCAGTCCTCATCCGTCAGTCCTCTGGCCTCAGTCGCCAGTGCTCTGTCCTCATTCGTCAGTCGCATGTCATCTGTCCGCTGTGCGCGTTCCGCCTTCTGCTGTCCGCTGTCCGCTGTCCGCTGTCCTCAGTCCTTAGTCCCCAGTCCTCCGTCCTCAGTACTCCGTCCTCAGTACTCGGTCCTCTGTCGTCAGTCTTCTGTCCTCAGTCACCAGTGCTCTGTCCTCATTCGCCAGTCCTCAGTCGCCAGTGCTCTGTCCTCAGTCGACAGTGCTCTGTCCTCATTCGTCAGTCGTCTGTCCTCTGCCCGCTGTCCGCTGTCCGCTGTCCGCTGTCCTCAGTCCTCAGTCCTCAGTCCTCAACCGTCAGTCCTCTGTCCTCAGTCGCCAGTGCTCTGTCCTCATTCGTCGGTCCTCAGTCGCCAGTGCTCCGTCCTCATTCGTCAGTCGTATGTCCTCTGTCCGCTGTCCGCCTTCCGCTGTCCGCTGTCCGCTGTCCACTGTCCGCTGTCCTCAGTCCTCAGTCCTCAGTGCCCAGTCCTCCGTCCTCAGTACTCCGTCCTCAGTACTCGGTCCTCTGTCGTCAGTCTTCTGTCCTCAGTCGCCAGTGCTCTGTCCTCATTCGTCAGTCCTCAGTCGGCAGTGGTCTGTCCTCATTCGTCAGTCGTCTGTCCTCTGTCCGCTGTCCGCTGTCCGCTGTCCGCTGTCCTCAGTCCCCAGTCCTCATCCGTCAGTCCTCTGTCCTCAGTCCGCCAGTGCTCTGTCCTCATTCGTCAGTCCTCAGTCGCCAGTGCTCTGTCCTCATTCGTCAGTCATATGTCCTCTGTCCTCTGTCCTCTGTCCTCTGTCCGCTGTCCTCTATCCTCTCTCCTCTGTCCTCTGTCCTTTGCGCTCAGTCCTCAGTCCCCAGTCCTTATTCGTCAGTCCTCTGACCTCAGTCACCAGTGCTCAGTCCTCAGTCCTCAGTACTCGGTCCTCTGTCGTTAGTCTTCTGTCCTCAGTCACCAGTGCTGTGTCCTCATTCGTCAGTCCTCAGTCGTCAGTGCTCTGTCCTATGTCCGCTGTCCTCTGTCCGCTGTCCTTTGTGCGCTGTCCTCTGTCCGCTGTCCTTTGTCCGCTGTCCTTTGTCCGCTGTGCGCTGTCCGCTGTCCGCTGTCCGCTGTCCGCTGTCCGCTGTCCGCTGTCCGCTGTCCGCTGTCCGCTGTTCGCCGTCTGCTGTCTGCTGTCCGCTGTCCGCTGTCGTCTGTCCTCTGCCCTCAGTCCTCTGTCCTCTGCCCTCTGCCCTCTGCCCTATGCCCTCTGCCCTCAATCCTCTGTCCTCTGTCCTATGTCCTCTATCCTCCCTCCTCTGTCCCCTGTCCTCTGCGCACAGTCCTCAGTCCCCAGTCCTTATTCGTCAGTCCTCTGACCTCAGTCACCAGTGCTCAGTCCTCATTCGTCAGTCCTCAGTCGCCAGTGCTCTGTCCTCATTCGTCAGTCGTATGTCCTCTGTCCGCTGTCCGCTGCCCGCTGTCCGCTGTCCGCTGTCCGCTGTCCGCTGTGCGCTGTGCGCCGTGCGCTGTCAGCTGTCAGCTGTCCGCTGTCCGATGTCCGCTGTCCGCTGTCCTCAGTCCTCAGTCCTCATCCGTCAGTCCTCTGTCGTCAGTCGCCAGTGCTCTGTCCTCATTCGTCAGTCCTCAGTCGGCAGTGGTCTGTCCTCATTCGTCAGTCGCCTGTCCCCTGTCCGCTGTCCGCTTTCCGCTGTCCGTTGTCCGCTGTCCGCTATCCGCTGTCCGCTGTCCGCTGTCCGCTGTCCGCTGTCCGCTGTCCTCAGTCCTCATCCGTCAGTCCTCTGTCCTCAGTCGCCAGTGCTCTGTCCTCTGTCCTCCGTCCTCTGTCCTCTGTCCTCTGTCCTCTGTCCTCTGTCCTCTGTCCTCTGTCCTCTGTCCTCTGTCCTCTGTCCTCTGTCCTCTGTCCTCTGTCCTCTGTCCTCTGTCCTCTGTCCTCTGTCCTCTGTCCTCTGTCCTCTGCCCTCTGCCCTCTGCCCTCTGTCCTGTGTCCTCTGTCCTCTGTCCTATGTCCTATGTCCGCTGTCCTCAGTCCTCAGTCCTCAGTACTCGGTCCTCTGTCGTCAGTCTTCTGTCCTCAGTCGCCAGTGCTCTGTCCTCATTCGTCAGTCCTCAGTCGGCAGTGGTCTGTCCTCATTCGTCAGTCGTCTGTCGTCTGTCCTCTGTCCGCTGTCCGCTGTCCGCTGTCCGCTGTCCGCTGTCCGTTGTCCGCTGTCCGCTGTGCGCTGTGTGCTGTCCGCTGTCCGCTGTCCGCTGTCCGCTGTCCGCCGTCCGCTGTCCGCTGTCCGCTGTCCTCAGTCCTCAGTCCTCATCCGTCAGTCCTCTGTCCGCAGTCGCCAGTGCTCTGTCCTCATTCGTCAGTCCTCAGTCGCCAGTGCTCTGTCCTCATTCGTCAGTCGTATGTCCTCTGTCCTCTGTCCTCTGTCCTCTGTCATCTGTCCTCTGTCCTCTGTCCTCTGTCCTCTGTCCTCTGTCCTCTGTCCTCTGTCCTCTGTCCTCTGTCCTCTGTCCTCTGTCCTCTGTCCTCTGTCCTCTGTCCTCTGTCCGCTGTCCTCTATCCTCTCTCCTCTGTCCTCTGTCCTTTCCGCTCAGTCCTCAGTCCCCAGTCCTTATTCGTCAGTCCTCTGACCTCAGTCACCAGTCCTCAGTCCTCAGTCCTCAGTCCTCAGTACTCGGTCCTCTGTCGTCAGTCTTCTGTCCTCAGTCACCAGTGCTCTGTCCTCAGTCGCCAGTGCTCTGTCCTCAGTCGCCAGTGCTCTGTCCTCATTCGTCAGTCCTCAGTCGCCATTGCTCTGTCCTCATTCGTCAGTCGTCTGTCCTTTGTTCTCTGTGCTCTGTCCTCTGTCCTCTGCCCTCTGTCCTCTGTCCTCTGTCCTCTGTCCTCTGTCCTCTGTCCTCTGTCCTCTGTCCTCTGTCCTCTGTCCTCTGTCCTCCGTCCTCTGTCCTCTGTCCTCTCTCCTCTGTCCTCTGTCCTCTGTCCTCTGTCCTCTGTCCTCTGTCCTCTGTCCTCTGTCCTCTGTCCACTGTCCTCTGCCCTCTGTCCTCTGTCCGCTGTCCTATGTCCTATGTCCGCTGTCCTCAGTCCTCAGTACTCGGTCCTCTGTCGTCAGTCTTCTGTCCTCAGTCGCGAGTGCTCTGTCCTCATTCGTCAGTCCTCAGTCGGCAGTGGTCTGTCCTCATTCGTCAGTCGTCTGTCGTCTGTCCTCTGTCCGCTGTCCGTTGTCCGCTGTCCGCTGTCCGCTGTCCGCTGTCCGCTGTCCGCTGTCCGCTGTCCGTTGTCCGCTGTCCGCTGTCCTCAGTCCTCATCCGTCAGTCCTCTGTCCTCAGTCGCCGGTGCTCTGTCCTCATTCGTCAGTCCTCAGTCGGCAGTGGTCTGTCCTCATTCGTCAGTCGTCTGTCGTCTGTCCTCTGTCCGCTGTCCGCTGTCCGTTGTCCGTTGTCCGCTGTCCGCTGTCCGCTGTCCGCTGTCCGCTGTCCGCTGTGCACTGTCCGCTGTCCGCTGTCCGCTGTCCTCAGTCCTCATCCGTCAGTCCTCAGTCCTCAGTCGCCAGTGCTCTGTCCTCATTCGTCAGTCGCATGTCCGCGTTCCGCCTTCTGCTGTCCGCTGTCCGCTGTCCGCTGTGCACTGTCCGCTGTCCGCTGTCCGCTGTCCTCAGTCCTCATCCGTCAGTCCTCTGTCCTCAGTCGCCAGTGCTCTGTCCTCATTCGTCAGTCGCATGTCCTCTGTCCGCTGTCCGCGTTCCGCCTTCCGCTGTCCGCTGTCCGCTGTCCGCTGTCCGCTGTCCTCAGTCCTCAGTCCTCAACCGTCAGTCCTCTGTCCTCAGTCGCCAGTGCTCTGTCCTCAGTCGACAGTGCTCTGTCCTCATTCGTCAGTCGTCTGTCCTCTGCCCGCTGTCCGCTGTCCGCTGTCCGCTGTCCTCAGTCCTCAGTCCTTAACCGTCAGTCCTCTGTCCTCAGTCGCCAGTGCTCTGTCCTCATTCGTCAGTCCTCAGTCGCCAGTGCTCTGTCCTCATTCGTCAGTCGTATGTCCGCTGTCCGCTGTCCGCTGTCCGCTGTGCGCTGTGCGCTGTCCGCTGTCCGCTGTCCGCTGTCCGCTGTCCGCTGTCCTCAGTCCTCAGTCCTCAGTCCTCATCCGTCAGTCCTCTGTCCTCAGTCGCCAGTGCTCTGTCCTCATTCGTCAGTCCTCAGTCGCCAGTGCTCTGTCCTCATTCGTCTGTCCTCTGCCCGCTGTCCGCTGTCCGCTGTCCGCTGTCCGGTGTGCACTGTCCGCTGTCCGCTGTCCGCTGTCCTCAGTCCTCATCCGTCAGTCCTCTGTCCTCAGTCGCCAGTGCTCTGTCCTCATTCGTCAGTCGCATGTCCTCTGTCCGCTGTCCGCGTTCCGCCTTCCGCTGTCCGCTGTCCGCTGTCCGCTATCCGCTGTCCGCTGTCCGCTGTCCTCAGTCCTCAGTCCCCAGTCCTCCGTCCTCAGTACTCCGTCCTCAGTACTCGGTCCTCTGTCGTCAGTTTTCTGTCCTCAGTCACCAGTGCTCTGTCCTCATTCGCCAGTCCTCAGTCGCCAGTGCTCTGTCCTCAGTCGCCAGTGCTCTGTCCTCATTCGTCAGTCGTCTGTCCTTTGTCCTCTGTGCTCTGTCCTCTGTCCTCTGCCCTCTGTCCTCTGTCCTCTGTCCTCTGTCCTCTGTCCTCTGTCCTCTGTCCTCTGTCCTCTGTCCTCTGTCCTCTGTCCTCTGTCCTCTGTCCTCTGTCCTATGTCCTCTGTCCTCTGTCCTCTGTCCTCTGTCCTCTGTCCTCTGTCCTCTGTCCTCTGTCCTCTGTCCTCTGTCCTCTGTCCTCTGTCCTCTGTCCTCTGTCCTCTGTCCTCTGTGCGCTGTGCTATGTCCTATGTCCGCTGTCTTCAGTCCTCAGTACTCGGTCCTCTGTCGTCAGTCTTCTGTCCTCAGTCACCAGTGCTCTGTCCTCATTCGTCAGTCCTCAGTCGTCAGTGCTCTGTCCTATGTCCGCTGTCCTCTGTCCGCTGTCCTTTGTGCGCTGTCCTCTGTCCGCTGTCCTTTGTCCGCTGTCCTTTGTCCGCTGTCCTTTGTCCGCTGTCCGCCGTCCGCCGTCCGCCGTCCGCCGTCCGCCGTCCGCCGTCCGCCGTCCGCTGTCCGCTGTGCGCTGTCCGCTGTCCGCTGTCCGCTGTCCGCTGTCCGCTGTCCGTTGTTCGCTGTCTGCTGTCTGCTGTCCGCTGTGCGCTGTCGTCTGTCCTCTGTCCTCTGCCCTCTGCCCTCTGCCCTCTGCCCTCTGCCCTCTGCCCTATGCCCTCTGCCCTCAGTCCTCTGTCCTCTATCCTCCCTCCTCTGTCCTCTGTCCTCTGCGCTCAGTCCTCAGTCCCCAGCCCTTATTCGTCAGTCCTCTGACCTCAGTCACCAGTGCTCAGTCCTCATTAGTCAGTCCAGAGTCGCCAGTGCTCTGTCCTCATTCGTCAGTCGTCTGTCCTTTGTCCTCTGTCCTCTGTCCTCTGTCCTCTGTCCTCTGTCCTCTGTCCTCTGTCCTATGTCCTCTGTCCTCTGTCCTATGGGCTCTGTCCTATGTCCGCTGTCCTATGTCCGCTGTCCGCTGTCCGCTGTCCGGTGTCCGCTGTCCGCTGTCCGCTGTCCGCTGTCCGCTGTCCGCTGTCCGCTGTCCGCTGTCCGCTGTCCGCTGTCCGCTGTCCGCTGTCCGCTGTCCGCTGTCCGCTGTCCGCTGTCCGCTGCCCGGCGTCCGCCGTCCGCCGTCCGCCGTGTGCCGTCCGCTCCTCGTCGTCAAGCTCTCGTTGCGTGAAGACGTGTTTCGAAATCTGCGGAAATCGAAATTGCGAATTTAGTTACGGTGACTCGATTATATTATTGTGATACCCAGTGGTTTGTGAGTTGTTTACGACGTTTGTCGTAAACAAGGTAATAAGCGCGACCCTTGCGGTACTTTGTTTCTGCGAGTTGTTTACGACATTTAGTCGTAAACAAAGTAATTAGTCCCTTTACGGCGATTTGTTAACGTGACTAAGTGACCCTTACGGTACCTTGTTTTCTCGAGTGCGTGTTGTTTACGGCGCAAGTCGTAAACAAAGTAATTAAGGACTGACGGCAGATGGCTGAGGGTAGAGTACAGATGTTGGAGGACATAGGACTGACGCCTGAGGATTGAGGACGGAGGACTTACGCCGGGGACTGAAGACAGAGGACAGAGGACAGAGGACAGAGGACAGCGGACAGCGGACAGCGGACAGCACACAGCGGACAGCGCACAGCGGACAGCGGACAGCGGACAGCGGGCAGAGGACAGACGACTGACGAATGAGGAAAGAGCACTGGCGACTGAGGACTGACGAATGAGGACAGAGCACTGGCGACTGGGGACAGAGGACTGACGGATGAGGACTGAGGACAGCGGACAACGGACAGCGGACAGCGGACAGCGGACACCGGACAGCGGACACCGGACATACGACTGACGAATGAGGACAGAGCACTGCCGACTGAGGACAGAGGACTGACGGATGAGGACTGAGGACTGACGACAGCGGACAGCGGACAGCGGACATAGGACATAGGACAGAGGACAGAGGACATACGACTGACGAATGAGGACAGAGCACTGGCGACTGAGGACTGACGGATGAGGACTGAGGACAGCGGACAGCGGACAGTGAACAGCGGACAGCGGACATAGGACAGGGGACAGAGGACAGAGGACAGAGGGCAGAGGGCAGAGGGCAGAGGACAGAGGACAGAGGACAGAGGACAGAGGACAGAGGACAGAGCACAGAGGACAGAGCACAGAGGACAGAGGACAGAGGACAGAGGACAGAGGACAGAGGACAGAGGACACAGGACAGAGGACAGAGGACAGAGGACAGAGGACAGTGGACAGAGGGCAGAGGACAGAGGACAAAGGACAGAGCAATGGCGACTGAGGACTGACGAATGAGGACAGAGCACTGGCGACTGAGGACAGAGCACTGGCGACTGAGGACTGACTAATGAGGACGGAGCACTGGCGACTGAGGAGTGACGAATGAGGACAGAGCACTGTCGACTGAGGACAGAGGACTGACGGATGAGGACTGAGGACAGCGGACAGCGGACAGTGGACAGTGGACAGCGGACAGCGGACAGCGGACAGCGGACAGCGGACAGCGGACAGCGGGGAGAGGACAGACGACTGATGAATGAGGACAGAGCACTGGCGACTGAGGACTGACGAATGAGGACAGAGCACTGGCGACTGAGGACAGAGGACTGACGGATGAGGACTGAGGACAGCGGACAGCGGACAGCGGGCAGAGGACAGACGACTGACGAATGAGGACAGAGCACTGGCGACTGAGGACAGAGCACTGGCGACTGAGGACTGGCGAATGAGGACGGAGCACTGGTGACTGAGGACAGAAGACTGACGACAGAGGACCGAGTACTGAGGACCGAGTACTGAGGACTGGGGACTGAGGACTGAGAACTGAGGACTGAGGACAGAGGACTGAGGACAGCGGAGAGCGGACAGCGGACAGCGGACAGTGGACAGCGGATAGCGGACAGCGGACAGCGGACAGCGGACAGCGGGCAGAGGACAGACGACTGACGAATGAGGACAGAGCACTGGCGACTGAGGACTGACGAATGAGGACAGAGCACTGGCGACTGAGGACAGAGGACTGACGGATGAGGACTGAGGACAGCGGACAGTGGACAGCGGACAGCGGACAGCGGACAGCGGACAGCGGACAGCGGACAGCGGACAGCGGACAGCGGACAGCGGACAGCGGACAGCGGACAGCGGACAGCGGACAGCGGACAGCGGACAGCGGACAGAGGACAGAGGACATACGACTGACGGATGAGGACAGAGCACTGACGGATGAGGACTGATCACTGAAGACTGAGGACAGCGGACAGCGGACAGCGGACAGCGGACAGCGCACAGCGCACAGCGCACAGCGGACAGCGGACAGCGGACAGCGGGCAGAGGAGGGAGGACAGAGGAGAGAGGACAGACGACAGAGGACAGTCCGCTGTCCGCTGTCCGCTGTCCGCTGTGCGCTGTCCTCTGTCCTCTGTCCTCTGTCCTCTGTCCTCTGTCCTCTGTCCTCTGTCCTCTGTCCTCTGTCCTCTGTCCTCTGTCCTCTGTCCTCTGTCCTCTGTCCTCTGTCCTCTGTCCTCTGTCCTCTGTCCTCTGTCCTCTGTCCTCTGTCCTCTGTCCTCTGTCCTCTGTCCTCTGTCCTCTGTCCTCTGTCCTCTGTCCTCTGTCCTCTGTCCTCTGTCCTCTGTCCTCTGTCCTCTGTCCTCTGTCCTCTGTCCTCTGTCCTCTGTCCTCTGTCCTCCTGTCCTCTGTCCTCTGTCCTCTGTCCTCTGTCCTCTGTCCTCTGTCCTCTGTCCTCTGTCCTCTGTCCTCTGTCCTCTGTCCTCTGTCCTCTGTCCTCTGTCCTCTGTCCTCTGTCCTCTGTCCTATGTCCTCTGTCCTCTGTCCTCTGTCCTCTGTCCTCTGTCCTCTGTCCTCTGTCCTCTGTCCTCTGTCCTCTGTCCTCTGTCCTCTGTCCGCTGTCCGCTGTCCGCTGTCCGCTGTGCACTGTCCGCTGTCCGCTGTCCTCAGTCCTCATCCGTCAGTCCTCTGTCCTCAGTCGCCAGTGCTCTGTCCTCATTCGTCAGTCGTATGTCCTCTGTCCGCTGTCCGCTGTCCGCTGTCCGCTGTCCGCTGTCCTCAGTCCTCAGTCCCCAGTCCTCAGTCCTCAGTCCCCAGTCCTCCGTCCTCAGTACTCCGTCCTCAGTACTTGGTCCTCTGTCGTCAGTCTTCTGTCCTCAGTCACCAGTGCTCTGTCCTCATTCGCCAGTCCTCAGTCGCCAGTGCTCTGTCCTCAGTCGCCAGTGCTCTGTCCTCATTCGTCAGTCGTCTGTCCTCTGCCCGCTGTCCGCTGTCCGCTGTCCTCAGTCCTCATCCGTCAGTCCTCTGTCCTCAGTCGCCAGTGCTCTGTCCTCATTCGTCAGTCCTCAGTCGCCAGTGCTCTGTCCTCATTCATCAGTCGTCTGTCCTCTCCCCGCTGTCCTCTGTCCTCTGTCCTCTGTCCTCTGTCCTCTGTCCTCTGTCCTCTGTCCTCTGTCCTCTGTCCTCTGTCCTCTGTCCTCTGTCCTCTGTCCTCTGTCCTCTGTCCTCTGTCCTCTGTCCTCTGTCCTCTGTCCTCTGTCCTCTGTCCTCTGTCCTCTGTCCTCTGTCCTCTGTCCTCTGTCCTCTGTCCTCTGTCCTCTGTCCTCTGTCCTCTGTCCTCTGTCCTCTGTCCTCTGTCCTCTGTCCTCTGTCCTCTGTCCTCTGTCCTCTGTCCTCTGTCCTCTGTCCTCTGTCCTCTGTCCTCTGTCCTCTGTCCTCTGTCCTCTGTCCTCTGTCCTCTGTCCTCTGTCCTCTGTCCTCTGTCCTCTGTCCTCTGTCCTCTGTCCTCTGTCCTCTGTCCTCTGTCCTCTGTCCTCTGTCCTCTGTCCTCTGTCCTCTGTCCTCTGTCCTCTGTCCTCTGTCCTCTGTCCTCTGTCCTCTGTCCTCTGTCCTCTGTCCTCTGTCCTCTGTCCTCTGTCCTCTGTCCTCTGTCCTCTGTCCTCGTGTCCTCTGTCCTCTGTCCATCTGTCCTCTGTCTTCCTCTGTCCTCTGTCTTCTGTCCTCCGTGTCCTCTGTCCTCTGTCCTCTGTCCTCTGTCCTCTGTTCCTCTGTCCTCTGTCCTCTGTCCTCTGTCCTCTGTCCTCTTGTCCTCTGTCCTCTGTCCTCTGTCCTCTGTCCTCTGTCCTCTGTCCTCTGTCCTCTGTCCTCTGTCCTCTGTCTCTCTGTCCTCTGTCCTCTGTCCTCTGTCCTCTGTCCTCTGTCCTCTGTCCTCTGTCCTCTGTCCTCTGTCCTCTGTCCTCTGTCCTCTGTCTCTGTCCTCTGTCCTCTGTCCTCTGTCCTCTGTCCTCTGTCCTCTGTCCTCTGTCCCTCTGTCCTCTGTCCCTCTGTCCTCTGTCCTCTGTCCTCTGTCCTCTGTCCTCTGTCCTCTGTCCTCTGTCCTCTGTCCTCTGTCCTCTGTCCTCTGTCCTCTGTCCTCTGTCCTCTGTCCTCTGTCCTCTGTCCTCTGTCCTCTGTCCTCTGTCCTCTGTCCTCTGTCCTCTGTCCTCTGTCCTCTGTCCTCTGTCCTCTGTCCTCTGTCCTCTGTCCTCTGTCCTCTGTCCTCTGTCCTCTGTCCTCTGTCCTCTGTCCTCTGTCCTCTGTCCTCTGTCCTCTGTCCTCTGTCCTCTGTCCTCTGTCCTCTGTCCTCTGTCCTCTGTCCTCTGTCCTCTGTCCTCTGTCCTCTGTCCTCTGTCCTCTGTCCTCTGTCCTCTGTCTCTGTCCTCTGTCCTCTGTCCTCTGTCCTCTGTCCTCTGTCCTCTGTCCTCTGTCCTCTGTCCTCTGTCCTCTGTCTCTGTCCTCTGTCCTCTGTCCTCTGTCCTCTGTCCTCTGTCCTCTGTCCTCTGTCCTCTGTCCTCTGTCCTCTGTCCTCTGTCCTCTGTCCTCTGTCCTCTGTCCTCTGTCCTCTGTCCTCTGTCCTCAGTCCCCAGTCCTTATTCGTCAGTCCTCTGACCTCAGTCACCAGTGCTCAGTCCTCAGTCCTCAGTACTCGGTCCTCTGTCGTCAGTCTTCTGTCCTCAGTCACCAGTGCTCTGTCCTCATTCGTCAGTCCTCAGTCGTCAGTGCTCTGTCCTATGTCCGCTGTCCTCTGTCCGCTGTCCTTTGTGCGCTGGCCTCAGTCCGCTGTCCTCTGTCCGCTGTCCTTTGTCCGCTGTCCGCCGTCCGCCGTCCGCCGTCCGCTGTGCGCTGTCCGCTGTCCGTTGTTCGCTGTCTGCTGTCTGCTGTCCGCTGTGCGCTGTCGTTTGTCCTCTGTCCTCTGCCCTCTGCCCTCTGCCCTCTGCCCTATGCCCTCTGCCCTCTGCCCTCAGTCCTCTGTCCTCTATCCTGCCTCCTCTGTCCTCTGTCCTCTGCGCTCAGTCCTCAGTCCCCAGTCCTTATTCGTCAGTCCTCTGACCTCAGTCACCAGTGCTCAGTCCTCTGTCCTCTGTCCTCTGTCCTCTGTCCCTGTCCTCTGTCCTCTGTCCTCTGTCCTCTGTCCTCTGTCCTCTGTCCTCTGTCCTCTGTCCTCTGTGCCTCTGCCTGTCCTCTGTCCTCTGTCCTCTGTCCTCTGTCCTCTGTCCTCTGTCCTCTGTCCTCTGTCCTCTGTCCTCTGTCCTCTGTCCTCTGTCCTCTGTCCTCTGTCCTCTGTCCTCTGTCCTCTGTCCTCTGTCTCTGTCCTCTGTCCTCTGTCCTCTGCCCTCTGTCCTCTGTCCTCCTGTCCTCTGTCCTCTGTCCCTCTGTCCTCTGTCCTCTGTCCTCTGTCCTCTGTCCTCTGTCCTCTGTCCTCTGTCCTCTGTCCTCTGTCCCTCTGTCCTCTGTCCTCTGTCCTCTGTCCTCTGTCCTCTGTCCTCTGTCCTCTGTCCTCTGTCCTCTGTCCTCTGTCTCTGTCCTCTGTCCTCTGTCCTCTGTCCTCTGTCCTGTGTCCTCTGTCCTCCGTCCGCCGTCCGCCGTCCGCCGTCCGCTCCTCGTCGTCAAGCTCTCGTTGCGTGAAGACGTGTTTCGAAATCTGCGGAAATCGAAATTGCGAATTTAGTTACGGTGACTCGATTATATTATTGTGATACCCAGTGGTTTGTGAGTTGTTTACGACGTTTGTCGTAAACAAGGTAATAAGCGCGACCCTTGCGGTACTTTGTTTTTGCGAGTTGTTTACGACATTTAGTCGTAAACAAAGTAATTAGTCCCTTTACGGTGATTTGTTAACGTGACTAAGTGACCCTTACGGTACCTTGTTTTCTCGAGTGCGTGTTGTTTACGGCGCAAGTCGTAAACAAAGTAATTAAGGACTGACGGCAGATGGCTGAGGGTAGAGTACAGATGTTGGAGGACATAGGACTGACGACTGAGGATTGAGGACGGAGGACTTACGCCGGGGACTGAAGACAGAGGACAGAGGACAGAGGACAGAGGACAGAGGACAGAGGACAGAGGACAGAGGACAGCGGACAGCGGACAGCGGACAGCGGACAGCGGACAGCGGACAGCGGACAGCGGACAGCGGACAGCGGGCAGAGGACAGACGACTGACGAATGAGGAAAGAGCACTGGCGACTGAGGACTGACGAATGAGGACAGAGCACTGGCGACTGGGGACAGAGGACTGACGGATGAGGACTGAGGACAGCGGACAGCGGAAACCGGACAGCGGACACCGGACATACGACTGACGAATGAGGACAGAGCACTGGCGACTGAGGACAGAGGACTGACGGATGAGGACTGAGGACTGAGGACAGCGGACAGCGGACAGCGGACAGAGGACAGAGGACATACGACTGACGGATGAGGACAGAGCACTGACGGATGAGGACTGATGACTGAAGACTGAGGACAGCGGACAGCGGACAGCGCACGGAAAATTCCATAGCAGATGATCTGAAATACACCAAAGGATTAAATTTAGTTATTAGCATATTTACTTACGGCAATGTTTATGATGACAGCAGGGAGCTCCATTTTACAGATTAGACAGATGATGATTATACTAGAATTTGAGTAATAGATTAGATAAGATAAAACAGAATAGATCATAAGAGATGTGCTTTCCAATGCACCTTCATATATTAAGGAAAGAATAGATCATGATAAGAAGTTTAAAAATGAAGGAAGATATTAATAGGTACACAATAGAAATAGATTTAAATTCAATTAGTAAGAAAAGTTACAAGAGAATCTAGTTAGAACCATAAGATAAATTCATACAGTAGGAAAGAATCCTCAATCATTAAAAATAGAACAATGATTGAGAGAATAATATCAAAGTCTGTGGATAAGACGTTAGGAAAATTAAAATGAATTAGGAAACATAGCTAGAGATAGTAAGCAGCAGATAAGATTTAGGTATGTCAGTTATAGTCCGTCTGTTAAACACTCTTGGAGGGAATAAGTGGGAATATATTGTATATCCACAGACCAAACATACATCCCAAACAATGTAGGATGTCTTCAGGCTGCAAAGATATACTGGCCTGCAGCTTGAACTGTGGGACCTGCTGGTGAGCTGAACCACACTCAGGTGGCAACTCAGATTCCCCATGACTGTCTCATTGAGAGATAGGTGTTCGTCACCCAGCTAATAGGGGTGCCTTTTAGGTATTTCTGGCTGAACCGATGAACACAGGAATGCCAAATTTGGAGAGACCAAGCCCCTCACTGGCTTTGGAGTACAAGGTACATAGGGGAAATCTCAGCCCATAAAGGTGCATTCTCCTTTCATACTACTCTCTCCTATCTCTAACTTTCACAATTATTTCGCCTTGAAGCTAGATGTGGCAGCACATCGAACTTCAGTATTCGTCACCTAGTCATAGATTGCCTGGCTAAACCGACGAATAAAAGGATGCCCATTGCGAACAAACAGGCCCTCACTTACTTTAAGGTATAAAGTACATAGGGAAGTCTCGCCCAATGAGGAGCATTCTCACTTTACTTTTTTACTTTTTTACTCTCACTGTTTTTCATTCTTCCACACTATCCTGTATGATCTTTCTGCGATCTTGAAGTGAGAGGTCGGAGGACATCGGTCTGCTTCCAAGTAGTATGTAGTTGTGGTCTCCATATTGGATGCTCCCTCTATATCCATATGAGAGGGGCAACTGCGTTTACATGAGTAGTCTCAGTCACGACCACACTTAACAATATGTATATCTGGTGGAAAACGAAGAACCAGATATAAGGCAAGAATAAAACCCGTTGTCACTTCAATATAAAAGATTGCCATAACAGCCTTTACGGTAGATAGAAATAGCAATAAACGACAGAATGAGCCTGTAGCCAGAACGTAACTGAAATGTGCTTGTAGACGACAAGGACCTGTACTGTGAGTGGGTGGACCTTGTAAGAGAGTGGCAGCAGTTGCGGTTCGTGGATATCTCTTCACGAGTATGTAGTTAATATTTTCAAAAAATGGTCATAGGTTGACTGTCGACGGGACAAGAAAGCTTGCAATGCAGAATGTAAGTTGTTGACCAACCCAAAAAAAAAAAAAGTTGTCCGCTGTGCGCTGTCCGCTGTCCGCTGTCCGCTGTCCGCTGTCCGCTGTCCGCTGTCGCAGTCCGCTGTCCGCTGTCCGCTGTCCGCTGTCCTCAGTCCTCATCCGTCAGTCCTCTGTCCTCAGTCGCCAGTGCTCTGTCCTCATTCGTCAGTCGTATGTCCGCTGTCCGCTGTGCACTGTCCGCTGTCCGCTGTCCGCTGTCCGCTGTCCGCTGTCCGCTGTCCTCAGTCTTCGGTCCTCATCCGTCAGTCCTCTGTCCTCAGTCGCCAGTGCTCTGTCCTCATTCGTCAGTCCTCAGTCGCCAGTGCTCTGTCCTCATTCGTCAGCCGTCTGTCCTCTGCCCGCTGCCCGCTGCCCGCTGTCCGCTGTCCGCTGTCCTCAGTCCTCATCCGTCAGTCCTCTGTCCTCAGTCGCCAGTGCTCTGTCCTCATTCGTCAGTCCTCAGTCGCCAGTGCTCTGTCCTCATTCGTCTGTCCTCTGCCCGCTGTCCGCTGTCCGCTGTCCGCTGTGCACTGTCCGCTGTCCGCTGTCCTCAGTCCTCATCCGTCAGTCCTCTGTCCCCAGTCGCCAGTGCTCTGTCCTCATTCGTCAGTCGCATGTACTCTGTCCGCTGTCCGCGTTCCGCCTTCCGCTGTCCGCTGTCCGCTGTCCGCTGTCCGCTGTCCGCTGTCCTCAGTCCTCAGCCCCCAGTCCTCCGTCCTCAGCACTCCGTCCTCAGTACTCGGTCCTCTGTCGTCAGTCTTCTGTCCTCAGTCACCAGTGCTCTGTCCTCATTCGCCAGTCCTCAGTCGCCAGTGCTCTGTCCTCAGTCGCCAGTGCTCTCCTCCTCATTCGTCAGTCCTCCGTCGCCATTGCTCTGTCCTCATTCGTCAGTCGTCTGTCCTTTGTCCTCTGTGCTCTGTCCTCTGTCCTCTGTCCTCTGTCCTCTGCCCTCTGTCCTCTGTCCTCTGTCCTCTGTCCTCTGTCCTCTGTCCTCTGTCCTCTGTCCTCTGTCCTCTGTCCTCTGTCCTCTGTCCTCTGTCCTCTGTCCTCTGTCCTCTGTCCTCTGTCCTCTGTCCTCTGTCCTCTGTCCTCTGTCCTCTGTCCTCTGTCCTCTGTCCTCTGTCCTCTGTCCTCTGTCCTCTGTCCTCTGTCCTCTGTCCTCTGTCCTCTCTGTCCCTCTGTCCTCTGTCCTCTGTCCTCTGTCCTCTGTCCTCTGTCCTCTGTCCTCTGTCCTCTGTCCATCCTGTCCTATGTCCTCTGTCCTCATGTCCTCAGTACTCGTCCTCTGTCCTCTGTCCTCTGTCCTCTAGTCGCCGTCCTCTGTCCTCTGTCCCTGTCCTCTGTCCTCAGTGTCCTCTGTCCTCTGTCCTCATGTCCTCTGTCCGTCTGTCTCTGTCCTCTGTCCTCTGTCCCTGTCCGTCTGTCCGCTGTCCTCTGCCTTGTCCTCTGTCCTCTGTCCTCTGTCCTCTGTCCGCTGTCCTCAGTCCTCAGTCCTCATCCGTCAGTCCTCTGTCCTCAGTCGCCAGTGCTCTGTCCTCATTCGTCAGTCCTCAGTCGCCCGTGCTCTGTCCTCTGTCCTCTGTCCTCTGTCCTCTGTCCGCTGTCCTCTATCCTCTCTCCTCTGTCCTATGTCCATTGCGCTCAGTCCTCAGTCCCCAGTCCTTATTCGTCAGTCCTCTGACCTCAGTCACCAGTGCTCAGTCCTCAGTCCTCAGTACTCGGTCCTCTGTCGTCAGTCTTCTGTCCTCAGTCACCAGTGCTCTGTCCTCATTCGTCAGTCCTCAGTCGTCAGTGCTCTGTCCTATGTCCGCTGTCCTCTGTCCGCTGTCCTTTGTGCGCTGGCCTCAGTCCGCTGTCCTCTGTCCGCTGTCCTTTGTCCGCTGTCCTTTGTCCGCTGTCCGCCGTCCGCCGTCCGCCGTCCGCTGTCGGCAGTCCGCAGTCCGCAGTCCGCCGTCCGCCGTCCGCTGTGCGCTGTCCTCTGTCCTCTGTCCTCTGTCCTCTGTCCTCTGTCCTCTGTCCTCTGTCCTCTGTCCTCTGTCCTCTGTCCTCTGTCCTCTGTCCTCTGTCCTCTGTCCTCTGTCCTCTGTCCTCTGTCCTCTGTCCTCTGTCCTCTGTCCTCTGTCCTCTGTCCTCTGTCCTCTGTCCTCTGTCCTCTGTCCTCTGTCCTCTGTCCTCTGTCCTCTGTCCTCTGTCCTCTGTCCTCTGTCCTCTGTCCTCTGTCCTCTGTCCTCTGTCCTCTGTCCTCTGTCCTCTGTCCTCTGTCCTCTGTCCTCTGTCCTCTGTCCTCTGTCCTCTGTCCTCTGTCCTCTGTCCTCTGTCCTCTGTCCTCTGTCCTCTGTCCTCTGTCCTCTGTCCTCTGTCCTCTGTCCTCTGTCCTCTGTCCTCTGTCCTCTGTCCTCTGTCCTCTGTCCTCTGTCCTCTGTCCTCTGTCCTCTGTCCTCTGTCCTCTGTCCTCTGTCCTCTGTCCGCTGTCCTATGTCCGCTGTCCGCTGTCCGCTGTCCGCTGTCCGCTGTCCGCTGTCCGCTGTCCTATGTCCGCTGTCCGCTGTCCGCTGTCCGCTGTCCGCTGTCCGCTGTCCGCTGTCCGCTGTCCGCTGTCCGGTGTCCGCTGTCCGCTGTCCGCTGTCCGCTGTCCGCTGTCCGCTGTCCGCTGTCCGCTGTCCGCTGTCCGCTGTCCGCTGTCCGCTGTCCGCTGTCCGCTGTCCGCTGTCCGCTGTCCGCTGTCCGGTGTCCGCTGTCCGCTGTCCGCTGTCCGCTGTCCGCTGCGTTGCGTGAAGACGTGTTTCGAAATCTGCGGAAATCGAAATTGCGAATTTAGTTACGGTGACTCGATTATATTATTGTGATACCCAGTGGTTTGTGAGTTGTTTACGACGTTTGTCGTAAACAAGGTAATAAGCGCGACCCTTTCGGTACTTTGTTTTTGCGAGTTGTTTACGACATTTAGTCGTAAACAAAGTAATTAGTCCCTTTACGGTGATTTGTTAACGTGACTAAGTGACCCTTACGGTACCTTGTTTTCTCGAGTGCGTGTTGTTTACGGCGCAAGTCGTAAACAAAGTAATTAAGGACTGACGGCAGATGGCTGAGGGTAGAGTACAGATGTTGGAGGACATAGGACTGACGACTGAGGATTGAGGACGGAGGACTTACGCCGGGGACTGAAGACAGAGGACAGAGGACAGAGGACAGAGGACAGAGGACAGCGGACAGCGGACAGCGGACAGCGGACAGCGGACAGCGGACAGCGGACAGCGGACAGCGGACAGCGGACAGCGGACAGCGGACAGCGGACAGCGGACAGCGGACAGCGGACACCGGACAGCGGACAGCGGACAGCGCACAGCGCGCAGCGGACAGCGGACAGCGCACAGCGGACAGCGGACAGCGGACAGCGGACAGCGGACAGCACACAGCGGACAGCGCACAGCGGACAGCGCACAGCGGACAGCGCACAGCGGACAGCGGACAGCGGGCAGAGGACAGACGACTGACGAATGATGACAGAGCACTGGCGACTGAGGACTGACGAATGAGGACAGAGCACTGGCGACTGAGGACAGAGGACTGACGGATGAGGACTGAGAACAGCGGACAGCGGACAGCGGACAGCGGACACCGGACAGCGGACAGCGGACAGCGGACAGCGCACAGCGGACAGCGGACAGCGGACAGCGGACAGCACACAGCGGACAGCGCACAGCGGACAGCGCACAGCGGACAGCGCACAGCGGACAGCGGACAGCGGACAGCGGGCAGAGGACAGACGACTGACGAGTGAGGACAGAGCACTGGCGACTGAGGACTGACGAATGAGGACAGAGCACTGGCGACTGAGGACAGAGGACTGACGGATGAGGACTGAGGTCTGAGGACAGCGGACAGCGGACAGCGGACAGCGCACAGCGCACAGCGGACAGCGGACAGCGGACAGAGGAGGGAGGACAGAGGACAGAGGACATTACGCTGTCCGCTGTCCGCTGTGCGCTGTGCGCTGTCCGCTGTCCGCTGTCCGCTGTCCGCTGTGCGCTGTGCGCTGTCCGCTGTCCGCTGTCCGCTGTCCGCTGTCCTCAGACCTCAGTCCTCATCCGTCAGTCCTCTCTCCTCAGTCGCGAGTGCTCTGTCCTCATTCGTCAGTCGTATGTCCTCTGTCCGCTGTGCGGTGTCCGGTGTCCGCTGTCCGCTGTCCGCTGTCCGCTGTACGCTGTACGCTGTCCGCTCTCCGCTCTCCGCTGTCCGCTGTCCGCTGTCCGCTGTCCGCTGTCCGCTGTCCGCTGTCCTCAGTCCTCATCCGTCAGTCCTCTGTCCTCAGTCGCCAGTGCTCTGTCCTCATTCGTCAGTCGTATGTCCGCTGTCCGCTCTCCGCTGTCCGCTGTCCGCTGTGCGCTGTCCGCTGTCCGCTGTCCGCTGTCCGCTGTCCTCAGTCTTCGGTCCTCATCCGTCAGTCCTCTGTCCTCAGTCGCCAGTGCTCTGTCCTCATTCGTCAGTCCTCAGTCGCCAGTGCTCTGTCCTCATTCGTCAGTCGTCTGTCCTCTGCCCGCTGCCCGCTGCCCGCTGTCCACTGTCCGCTGTCCTCAGTCCTCATCCGTCAGTCCTCTGTCCTCAGTCGCCAGTGCTCTGTCCTCATTCGTCAGTCCTCAGTCGCCAGTGCTCTGTCCTAATTCGTCTGTCCTCTGCCCGCTGTCCGCTGTCCGCTGTCCGCTGTGCACTGTCCGCTGTCCGCTGTCCGCTGTCCTCAGTCCTCATCCGTCAGTCCTCAGTCCTCAGTCGCCAGTGCTCTGTCCTCATTCGTCAGTCGCATGTCCGCGTTCCGCCTTCTGCTGTCCGCTGTCCGCTGTCCGCTGTGCACTGTCCGCTGTCCGCTGTCCGCTGTCCTCAGTCCTCATCCGTGAGTCCTCTGTCCTCAGTCGCCAGTGCTCTGTCCTCATTCGTCAGTCGCATGTCCTCTGTCCGCTGTCCGCGTTCCGCCTTCCGCTGTCCGCTGTCCGCTGTCCGCTGTCCTCAGTCCTCAGTCCTCAACCGTCAGTCCTCTGTCCTCAGTCGCCAGTGCTCTGTCCTCAGTCGACAGTGCTCTGTCCTCATTCGTCAGTCGTCTGTCCTCTGCCCGCTGTCCGCTGTCCGCTGTCCGCTGTCCTCAGTCCTCAGTCCTTAACCGTCAGTCCTCTGTCCTCAGTCGCCAGTGCTCTGTCCTCATTCGTCAGTCCTCAGTCGCCAGTGCTCTGTCCTCATTCGTCAGTCGTATGTCCGCTGTCCGCTGTCCGCTGTCCGCTGTCCGCTGTCCGCTGTCCGCTGTGCGCTGTGCGCTGTCCGCTGTCCGCTGTCCGCTGTCCGCTGTCCGCTGTCCGCTGTCCTCAGTCCTCAGTCCTCAGTCCTCATCCGTCAGTCCTCTGTCCTCAGTCGCCAGTGCTCTGTCCTCATTCGTCAGTCCTCAGTCGCCAGTGCTCTGTCCTCATTCGTCTGTCCTCTGCCCGCTGTCCGCTGTCCGCTGTCCGCTGTCCGCTGTCGCGGTGTGCACTGTCCGCTGTCCGCTGTCCGCTGTCCTCAGTCCTCATCCGTCAGTCCTCTGTCCTCAGTCGCCAGTGCTCTGTCCTCATTCGTCAGTCGTCATGTCCTCTGTCCGCTGTCCGCGTTTCCGCCTTCCGCTGTCCGCTGTCCGCTGTCCGCTTGTCCTCAGTCCTCAGTCCCCAGTCCTCCGTCCTCAGTACTCCGTCCTCAGTACTCTGTCCTCTGTCGTCAGTCTTCTGTCCTCAGTCACCAGTGCTCTGTCCTCATTCGCCAGTCCTCAGTCGCCAGTGCTCTGTCCTCAGTCGCCAGTGCTCTGTCCTCATTCGTCAGTCGTCTGTCCTATTGTCCTCTGTGCTCTGTCCTCTGTCCTCTGTCCTCTGCCCTCTGTCCTCTGTCCTCTGTCCTCTGTCCTCTGTCCTCTGTCCTCTGTCCTCTGTCCTCTGTCCTCTGTCCTCTGTCCTCTGTCCTCTGTCCTCTGTCCTCTGTCCTCTGTCCTCTGTCCTCTGTCCTCTGTCCTCTGTCCTCTGTCCTCTCTCCTCTGTCCTCTGTCCTCTGTCCTCTGTCCTCTGTCCTCTGTCCTCTGTCCTCTGTCCTCTGTCCTCTGTCCTCTGTCCTCTGTCCTCTGTCCTCTGTCCTCTGTCCTCTGTCCTCTGTCCTCTGTCCGCTGTCCTATGTCCTATGTCCGCTGTCTTCAGTCCTCAGTACTCGGTCCTCTGTCGTCAGTCTTCTGTCCTCAGTCACCAGTGCTCTGTCCTGATTCGTCAGTCCTCAGTCGTCAGTGCTCTGTCCTATGTCCGCTGTCCTCTGTCCGCTGTCCTTTG
This sequence comes from Hermetia illucens, assembly GCF_905115235.1. Taxonomy (NCBI): domain Eukaryota; kingdom Metazoa; phylum Arthropoda; class Insecta; order Diptera; family Stratiomyidae; genus Hermetia; species Hermetia illucens. The sequence continues at coordinate 6,133 of NW_024037038.1, read as the reverse complement.
TGCGCTGGCCTCAGTCCGCTGTCCTCTGTCCGCTGTCCTTTGTCCGCTGTCCTTTGTCCGCTGTCCGCCGTCCGCCGTCCGCCGTCCGCTGTGCGCTGTCCGCTGTCCGTTGTTCGCTGTCTGCTGTCTGCTGTCCGCTGTGCTCTGTCCTCTGTCCTCTGTCCTCTGTCATCTTATCCTCTGTCCTCTGTCCTCTGTACCTCTGTCCTCTGTCCTCTGTCCTCTGTCCTCTGTCCTCTGTCCTCTGTCCTCTGTCCTCGGTCCTCTGTTCCTCTGTCCTCTGTCCTCTGTCCTCTGTCCTCTGTCCTCTGTCCCTCTGTCTTGTCCTCTGTCCTCTGTCCTCTGTCCTCTGTCCTCTGTCCTATGTCCCCTGTCCTCTGTCCTCTGTCCTCTGTCTCTGTCCTCTGTCTCTGTCCTCTGTCCTCTGTCCTCTGTCCTCTGTTCCTCTGTCCTCTGTCCTCTGTCCTCTGTCCTCTGTCCTCTGTCCTCTGTCCTCTGTCCTCTGTCCTCTGTCTCATGTCCTCTGTCCTCTGTCCTCTGTCCTCTGTCCTCTGTCCTCTGTCCTCTGTCCTCTGTCCTCTGTCCTCTGTCCTCTGTCCTCTGTCCTCTCGTCCTCTGTCCTCTGTCCTCCTGTCCTCTGTCCTCTGGTCCGCTGTCCTATGTCCGATGTCCTATGTCCGCTGTCCCTGTCCTCTGTCCGCTGTCCTTGTCCTGTCCTCTGTCCGCTGTCCGCTGTCCGCTGTCTCTCTCCTCTGTCCGCCGTCCCTGTCCTAGTCCTCTTCTCTGTCCTCTGTCCTCAGTCGCCGTGCTCTGTCTTCTGTTTCAGTCTTGTCCTCGTCCTCTGTCCCTGTCCTCTGTCCTCGCTGTCCGTCCTCTGTCCGCTGTCCTCTGTCCTCTGTCCTCTGTCCTCTGTCCTCTGTCCTCTGTCCGCTGTCCCTGTCCTCTGTCCTCTGTCCTCTGTCCTCTGTCCTCTGTCGTCAGTCCTCTGTCCTCATGCCCCTCGTCCTCATTCGTCTTCGGTCGTCGTCCGCTGTCCGCTGTGCTCTGTCCGCTGTCCGCTGTTCCTGTCCTCTGTCTTCTCTCCTCTCCTCATGTCCTCTGTCCTCAGTCCCTTGCTCTGTCCTCATTCGTCAGTCCTCAGTCGCCAGTGCTCTGTCCTCATTCGTCAGTCGTCTGTCCTCTGCCCGCTGCCCGCTGTCCGCTGTCCTCAGTCCTCATCCGTCAGTCCTCTGTCCTCAGTCGCCAGTGCTCTGTCCTCATTCGTCAGTCCTCAGTCGCCAGTGCTCTGTCCTCACTCGTCTGTCCTCTGCCCGTTGTCCGCTGTCCGCTGTCCGCTGTCCTCAGTCCTCATCCGTCAGTCCTCTGGCCTCAGTCGCCAGTGCTCTGTCCTCATTCGTCAGTCGCATGTCCTCTGTCCGCTGTGCGCGTTCCGCCTTCTGCTGTCCGCTGTCCGATGTCCGCTGTCCTCAGTCCTTAGTCCCCAGTCCTCCGTCCTCAGTACTCCGTCCTCAGTACTCGGTCCTCTGTCGTCAGTCTTCTGTCCTCAGTCACCAGTGCTCTGTCCTCATTCGCCAGTCCTCAGTCGCCAGTGCTCTGTCCTCAGTCGACAGTGCTCTGTCCTCATTCGTCAGTCGTCTGTCCTCTGCCCGCTGTCCGCTGTCCGCTGTCCGCTGTCCTCAGTCCTCAGTCCTCAGTCCTCAACCGTCAGTCCTCTGTCCTCAGTCGCCAGTGCTCTGTCCTCATTCGTCAGTCGTCTGTCCTCTGCCCGCTGCCCGCTGTCCGCTGTCCTCAGTCCTCATCCGTCAGTCCTCTGTCCTCAGTCGCCAGTGCTCTGTCCTCATTCGTCAGTCCTCAGTCGCCAGTGCTCTGTCCTCACTCGTCTGTCCTCTGCCCGCTGTCCGCTGTCCGCTGTCCGCTGTCCTCAGTCCTCATCCGTCAGTCCTCTGGCCTCAGTCGCCAGTGCTCTGTCCTCATTCGTCAGTCGCATGTCCTCTGTCCGCTGTGCGCGTTCCGCCTTCTGCTGTCCGCTGTCCGCTGTCCGCTGTCGTCAGTCCTTAGTCCCCAGTCCTCCGTCCTCAGTACTCCGTCCTCAGTACTCGGTCCTCTGTCGTCAGTCTTCTGTCCTCAGTCACCAGTGCTCTGTCCTCATTCGTCAGTCCTCAGTCGTCAGTGCTCTGTCCTATGTCCGCTCTCCTCTGTCCGCTGTCCTTTGTGCGCTGGCCTCAGTCCGCTGTCCTCTGTCCGCTGTCCTTTGTCCGCTGTCCTTTGTCCGCTGTCCGCCGTCCGCCGTCCGCCGTCCGCTGTCGGCAGTCCGCAGTCCGCAGTCCGCCGTCCGCCGTCCGCTGTGCGCTGTCCGCTGTCCGTTGTTCGCTGTCTGCTGTCTGCTGTCCGCTGTGCGCTGTCGTCTGTCCTCTGTCCTCTGCCCTCTGCCCTCTGCCCTCTGCCCTATGCCCTCTGCCCTCAGTCCTCTGTCCTCTATCCTCCCTCCTCTGTCCTCCGCGCTCAGTCCTCAGTCCCCAGTCCTTATTCGTCAGTCCTCTGACCTCAGTCACCAGTGCTCAGTCCTCATTCGTCAGTCCAGAGTCGCCAGTGCTCTGTCCTCATTCGTCAGTCGTCTGTCCTTTGTCCTTTGTCCTCTGTCCTCTGTCCTCTGTCCTCTGTCCTCTGTCCTATGTCCTATGTCCTCTGTCCTTTGTCCTTTGTCCTCTGTCCTCTGTCCTCTGTCCTCTGTCCTCTGTCCTCTGTCCTCTGTCCTCTGTCCTCTGTCCTCTGTCCTCTGTCCTATGTCCTCTGTCCTCTCTCCTATGGGCTCTGTCCTATGTCCGCTGTCCTATGTCCGCTGTCCTATGTCCGCTGTCCGCTGTCCGCTGTCCGCTGTCCGCTGTCCGCTGTCCGCTGTCCGCTGTCCTATGTCCGCTGTCCGCTGTCCGCTGTCCGCTGTCCGCTGTCCGCTGTCCGCTGTCCGCTGTCCGCTGTCCGCTGTCCGGTGTCCGCTGTCCGCTGTCCGCTGTCCGCTGTCCGCTGTCCGCTGTCCGCTGTCCGCTGTCCGCTGTCCGCTGTCCGCTGTCCGCTGTCCGCTGTCCGCTGCGTTGCGTGAAGACGTGTTTCGAAATCTGCGGAAATCGAAATTGCGAATTTAGTTACGGTGACTCGATTATATTATTGTGATACCCAGTGGTTTGTGAGTTGTTTACGACGTTTGTCGTAAACAAGGTAATAAGCGCGACCCTTTCGGTACTTTGTTTTTGCGAGTTGTTTACGACATTTAGTCGTAAACAAAGTAATTAGTCCCTTTACGGTGATTTGTTAACGTGACTAAGTGACCCTTACGGTACCTTGTTTTCTCGAGTGCGTGTTGTTTACGGCGCAAGTCGTAAACAAAGTAATTAAGGACTGACGGCAGATGGCTGAGGGTAGAGTACAGATGTTGGAGGACATAGGACTGACGACTGAGGATTGAGGACGGAGGACTTACGCCGGGGACTGAAGACAGAGGACAGAGGACAGAGGACAGCGGACAGCGGACAGCGGACAGCGGACAGCGGACAGCGGACAGCGGACAGCGGACAGCGGACAGCGGACAGCGGACAGCGGACAGCGGACAGCGGACACCGGACACCGGACAGCGGACAGCGGACAGCGCACAGCGCGCAGCGGACAGCGGACAGCGCACAGCGGACAGCGGACAGCGGACAGCACACAGCGGACAGCGCACAGCGGACAGCGCACAGCGGACAGCGCACAGCGGACAGCGCACAGCGGACAGCGGACAGCGGACAGCGGGCAGAGGACAGACGACTGACGAATGATGACAGAGCACTGGCGACTGAGGACTGACGAATGAGGACAGAGCACTGGCGACTGAGGACAGAGGACTGACGGATGAGGACTGAGAACAGCGGACAGCGCACAGCGGGTAGAGGACAGACGACTGACGAGTGAGGACAGAGCACTGGCGACTGAGGACTGACGAATGAGGACAGAGCACTGGCGACTGAGGACAGAGGACTGACGGATGAGGACTGAGGTCTGAGGACAGCGGACAGCGGACAGCGGACAGCGCACAGCGCACAGCGGACAGCGGACAGCGGACAGAGGAGGGAGGACAGAGGACAGAGGACATTACGCTGTCCGCTGTCCGCTGTGCGCTGTGCGCTGTCCGCTGTCCGCTGTCCGCTGTCCGCTGTGCGCTGTCCGCTGTCCGCTGTCCGCTGTCCGCTGTCCTCAGACCTCAGTCCTCATCCGTCAGTCCTCTCTCCTCAGTCGCGAGTGCTCTGTCCTCATTCGTCAGTCGTATGTCCTCTGTCCGCTGTGCGGTGTCCGGTGTCCGCTGTCCGCTGTCCGCTGTACGCTGTACGCTGTCCGCTCTCCGCTGTCCGCTGTCCGCTGTCCTCAGTCCTCATCCGTCAGTCCTCTGTCCTCAGTCGCCAGTGCTCTGTCCTCATTCGTCAGTCGTATGTCCGCTGTCCGCTCTCCGCTCTCCGCTGTCCGCTGTCCGCTGTCCGCTGTCCGCTGTCCGCTGTCCGCTGTCCTCAGTCTTCGGTCCTCATCCGTCAGTCCTCTGTCCTCAGTCGCCAGTGCCCTGTCCTCATTCGTCAGTCCTCAGTCGCCAGTGCTCTGTCCTCATTCGTCAGTCGTCTGTCCTCTGCCCGCTGCCCGCTGCCCGCTGTCCACTGTCCGCTGTCCTCAGTCCTCATCCGTCAGTCCTCTGTCCTCAGTCGCCAGTGCTCTGTCCTCATTCGTCAGTCCTCAGTCGCCAGTGCTCTGTCCTCATTCGTCTGTCCTCTGCCCGCTGTCCGCTGTCCGCTGTCCGCTGTGCACTGTCCGCTGTCCGCTGTCCGCTGTCCTCAGTCCTCATCCGTCAGTCCTCAGTCCTCAGTCGCCAGTGCTCTGTCCTCATTCGTCACTCGCATGTCCGCGTTCCGCCTTCTGCTATCCGCTGTCCGCTGTCCGCTGTGCACTGTCCGCTGTCCGCTGTCCGCTGTCCTCAGTCCTCATCCGTGAGTCCTCTGTCCTCAGTCGCCAGTGCTCTGTCCTCATTCGTCAGTCGCATGTCCTCTGTCCGCTGTCCGCGTTCCGCCTTCCGCTGTCCGCTGTCCGCTGTCCGCTGTCCTCAGTCCTCAGTCCTCAACCGTCAGTCCTCTGTCCTCAGTCGCCAGTGCTCTGTCCTCAGTCGACAGTGCTCTGTCCTCATTCGTCAGTCGTCTGTCCTCTGCCCGCTGTCCGCTGTCCGCTGTCCTCAGTCCTCAGTCCTTAACCGTCAGTCCTCTGTCCTCAGTCGCCAGTGCTCTGTCCTCATTCGTCAGTCCTCAGTCGCCAGTGCTCTGTCCTCATTCGTCAGTCGTATGTCCGCTGTCCGCTGTCCGCTGTCCGCTGTGCGCTGTGCGCTGTCCGCTGTCCGCTGTCCGTTGTCCGCTGTCCGCTGTCCTCAGTCCTCAGTCCTCAGTCCTCATCCGTCAGTCCTCTGTCCTCAGTCGCCAGTGCTCTGTCCTCATTCGTCAGTCCTCAGTCGCCAGTGCTCTGTCCTCATTCGTCTGTCCTCTGCCCGCTGTCCGCTGTCCGCTGTCCGCTGTCCGCTGTCCGCTGTCCGCTGTCCGCTGTCCGCTGTCCGGTGTGCACTGTCCGCTGTCCGCTGTCCGCTGTCCTCAGTCCTCATCCGTCAGTCCTCTGTCCTCAGTCGCCAGTGCTCTGTCCTCATTCGTCAGTCGCATGTCCTCTGTCCGCTGTCCGCGTTCCGCCTTCCGCTGTCCGCTGTCCGCTGTCCGCTGTCCGCTGTCCTCAGTCCTCAGTCCCCAGTCCTCCGTCCTCAGTACTCCGTCCTCAGTACTCGGTCCTCTGTCGTCAGTCTTCTGTCCTCAGTCACCAGTGCTCTGTCCTCATTCGCCAGTCCTCAGTCGCCAGTGCTCTGTCCTCAGTCGCCAGTGCTCTGTCCTCATTCGTCAGTCGTCTGTCCTTTGTCCTCTGTGCTCTGTCCTCTGTCCTCTGCCCTCTGTCCTCTGTCCTCTGTCCTCTGTCCTCTGTCCTCTGTCCTCTGTCCTCTGTCCTCTGTCCTCTGTCCTCTGTCCTCTGTCCTCTGTCCTCTGTCCTCTGTCCTCTGTCCTCTGTCCTCTGTCCTCTGTCCTCTGTCCTCTGT